>NW_024070189.1:50995553-51121855 GCF_014754425.2 Oryx dammah
CCTGGGATTTCTTTGGAAGGAATGATGCTAAAACTGAAACTCCAGTACTTTGGCCACCTCATGAGAAGAGCTGACTCATTGGAAAAGACTCTGATGCTGGGAGGGATTGGGGGCAGGAGGAGAAGGGGACGACCAAGGATGAGATGGCTGGATGGCATCACAGACTCAATGGACGTGAGTCTGAGTGAACTCCAGGAGTTGGTGATGGACAGGGAGGCCTGGCGTGCTGCGATTCATGGGGTCGCAAAGAGTCAGACATGACTGAGCGACTGAACTGGAACTGTAGAAAGAATATACAGCCTGGCAGGAGGGTAGGAGAGCATCACTGGATACAACAACCTAGTTACATGATGGGCTATCACAAAGACAAATAGGGGAATTGGACCATATGTCCTCAAAAGCCTGTGTCAGAACAAATACATAGAAGATTTATGACCCACGAGGGCTTAAGAAGGAGGTCTTTTCTAACAACAAAATTTCCTTTTATACTGCTTTTTTTCTTTTTTATTCTTATTGCTTATTCATTAACAACTGAGTATATATATTTGTACACTGTTCACTCTATTTCTTACTGTTTTCACTCCTTCTATATATTTTATTGGAGTGTAATCGATTTACTATGTTGTGTTAGTTTCTGCTATACAAAGAAGTAAATCAGTCATATGTATACATATATCTCCTCCCTTTTGGACCCCCTCCCTTCCCATCCTTGTAGGTCATCACAGAGCACCGAACTGAGCTCCCTGGGTTATACCGTAACTTCCTACTTGCTACCTATTTTACACACAGCAGTCTATATGTCAACCCTAATCTCCCAGTTCATCCCACCGTGCCCTTTCCCCCACTTGCACGTGTCCATTCTCTACACCTGCATCTCTATTCCTGCCCTGCAAATAGGTTCATCTTTACCATTTTCTATATTCCACTTATATGCCTTAATATCAATATTTATTCTTTTCTTTCTGACTTACTTTACTACCTATGACAGACTCCAGGTCCATCCACATCTCTGCTGCTGCTGCTGCTAAGTCGCTTCAGTTGTGTCTACAAATGACCAGATTTCATTCCTTTTTGTGGCTGAGTGATAGTCCATTGTGTATATGTACCACATCCTCTTTATCCACTCATCTGCTGAGCGATGTTTAGGTTGCTTCCACGTCCTGGTTATTGTAAATAGTGCTGCAATGAACATTGGGGTACATGTGTCTTTTTGAATTATGGGTTTTCAGGGTATATGCTTTTCTTTTACCAAAGTTTATCATGAGCATGTTTCACAGTTTAAAATTAAAATCTTTTTTTTTAATGTTTTTAAACATTGGATCTTTCCTGTGAACTTTAGAAAAAAAAATGTCCTTTGGTAAACAATGTATTAGGGCTTTCCAAGTGGTGCAGTGGTAAAGAATCTGCCCGCAATGCAGAGACATAAGAGAACTGGGTTCAATCCTTGGGTTAGAAAGGTCCCCTGGAGTAGGAAATGGCAACCCATTCCAGTATTCTTGCCTGGAAAATTCCATGGACAGAAGAGTCAGAAACAACTGAGTGACCGAGTACACACACATTGTATTAGCAGTCAGTGTTTGTTAAAAGTCTTAATGTACAGTTCACCAGATGACTTACAGGATTTTAAGATGCTTAATTGCCACAGTCTCTGTCTGAACTGAATGGACAATGTAGTGTTTCATAACTTCCTTGAGTGCTCAAATTCTAACCTGCAACTCAACATACTGTTCTTTATCAATTTCCTCTTTAATCCCTTCCAATACAAAAAAGGAATGACTTGCTCACATATTTAAGACATAACCTACCTTCCAGAGACACACACAAATATTTCTTCTACACCAGCTTCTTTAATGGAGTATGTAGGTGTAGAAGACGGTTTCTAGTGTGTGTAAAAACATGATGTGGATTCACTGGGATCTGCTTTTAGCTGCCACTCCTGACTGTGTGGCCTCAAGCATGGCAAGCAGGATTCTTAACCCACATAACCTTAGATTTCTTGTCCGTTAAATGTCTGTTAAACAGGCCTTCAGTTCAGTTCAGTTCAGTCGCTCAGTCATGTCCGACTCTGCAACCCCATGAATCGCAGCACGCCAGGCCTCCCTGTCCATCACCAACTCCTGAAGTTCACTCAGACTCACGTCCAACGAGTCAGTGATGCCATCCAGCCATCTCATCCTCTGTCGTCCCCTTCTCCTCCTGCCCCCAATCCCTCCCAGCATCAGAGTCTTTTCCAGTGAGTCAACTCTTCGCATAACAGGCCCTAGTGTGTTTTAAAATATCAAAGGAGTTTATGGAACTTGGCATAGTTCTTGGTATGCAATGAGTTCTTTTCATTATGTATATTTTTTTATTATTTATCATAGATTTTTATTGTTACTGGTGCTTTCATTAACAATTATTATTGGTTTTGCTATTATCATTGACTAAAGAAGAGTTACTTTTGGCTTTGAAAGAATTACCAGTAATGCAAGTTGCCTTTTCAGTCCTTCTACCTACCAAACACACCCATGGAGGTAGACATTTTTCTAAACTCAATACATGTGATGATTAAATTTTTATAATACCTGAGTCAGGCACTTTACCAGCCTCAGAAACCACCAGTGCCTGAGCACAATTCTCCCCTCAACTCTGATAAAGCCCAGTTTTAGGGGAGAAGCTAATTAAGAACCAAGGTTAAACAAATATAAAGAAACTCCAAAACCTTTAAAGTCTTACATTTCAATAAGGTTTACTGTATAGCACAGGGAACTCTACTCAATACTCTGTAATAATCTATATGGGAAAAGAATCTGAAAAAGAGTAGAGATGTGTATAAATAAGTAACCTTGCTGTACACTTGATACTAACACAATACTGTATATCTATTACACTCCAATGTAAAATTATTTTCTAATGCAAAAAAAATTTATTTTTACATATCTAGGTACATCCTTTCCTCTGCATGTTTCCACAGTTAACAAGGGAAATATTCTGTTGGAAAGAGTCTAAAGCCTGGAACTTTCCTGGTGGTACAATGGTTAAGAATATGTCTTCCAATTCAGGGGTTCAATTCCTGGTTGGGAAACTAAAACCCCACATGATGCAGGGCAACTAAGCTGATATGCTACAATTAGAGAAAGCCTGTGCACCTCAATGAAGAGCCCATGCACTGCAATGAAGATTCTATGCAGCCAAAACAAAATAAATACTGAAAAACACTGATTAAAGAAGTTTATGACTTAATCCGATGTCCCATTCCTCTGTAAAATTATTTCTATCCTGTGGCCACCCATCCCCTCTCAAATATCTCAGGCAGTTCATTATATGTTTGGACAATACTAACTAATGACAAGAAATTTAAAATATTTGCCTAATAATCTCTGTTCTTTTACTTATTGCTTCTATTTCTACCCTCGGGTGCCATAAAGGAAAATGGTTTCCCATTTTACTCAACACTTCAGATATATCTTCTATCCCTTCATATCTTTCCTTCATATCATATATTTTAAATTCCTAGAGAAGGAAATGGCAACCCACTTCAGTATTCTTGCCTGGGAAATCCCATGGACAGAGGAGCCTGGTGAGCTACAGTCTTGGGATCACAAGAGTCAGACATGACTTAGCAACTAAACCACCATCACCACCATGTTTTAAGTTATTATTTATTATTCAATTCATTCAGAAAAGAAATTTTACTTATTACCCTATCAGAAGCTGTACTTGGCACTAGGGGAATACAACAGGGAGGAAAAATGATGCAGTCCTTAACCTTTTGATATTTATGTTATCATTAAGTGTTTTTCCCAGGTCAAAATTTCTCCTAACAGCTTTTTTTCAACTCAGTAGTGAAAAGCTAACAACACAACTAAAAAATGGGCAAAGTATCTGAGTAGACATTCTTCCAAAGAAGACAGCCAGATGACCAACAGTTGCATGAAAAGGTACTCAACATTAATAATTATCAGGGAAATGCAAACAAAATCACAATGAGATATGACCTCATACCTGTTAGAATGGCTATGATCAAAAGGACAAGAGATAACAAGTGCTGGAAAGGGTAGGGAAATAAGAGAAGTCTGGTGACCAGTTGGTGAGAATGTAAATTGGTGCAGCCATTATGGAGAAGAGTATGGAGATTTTTCAAAAATTTAAAAATAGAGCTACCATATGTGAGAGTTGGACTGTGAAGAAAGCTGAACACCAAAGAATTGATGCTTTTGAACTGTGGTGTTGGAGAAGACTCCTGAGAGTCCCTTGGACTGCAAGGAGATCCACCAGTCCATTCTAAAGGAGATCAGCCCTGGGTGTTCTTTGGAAGGAATGATGCTGAAGTTGAAACTCCAGTACTTTGGACACCTCATGCAAAGAGTTGACTCATTGGAAAAGACACTGATGCTGAGAGGGATTGGGGGCAGGAGGAGAAGGGGACGACAGAGGATGAGATGGCTGGATGGCATCACCAACTCGATGGACGTGAGTTTGAGTGAACTCCGGGGGATTGTGATGGACAGGGAGGCCTGGCATGCTGCGATTCATGGGGTTGCAAAGAGTCGGAGACGACTGAGCGACTGAACTGAACTGAACTGAACTGATGATCCAGCAATCCCACTTCTGGATTTATATCCAAAGGAAATGAAAACGTGAATCTTGAGGAGATGTCTATAGACCCTAAATTCCATGTCATTCACAATAGCCAAGACATGGAAACAACCTAAGTACCCATCAGTAATAAATGAATGGATATTATCCGTGGATAAATAATGGATAGATACTATTCAGCCATGAGAAAGAAGAAAATTCTGCCATTTGTGACAACATAGACAGAAATGATGGAAGTTTACTGAACATCTAGATCATTACCAAACAAAATAAGATACTGAAACATTACTGAAAATAGGCTTCTTTTGACAGGAAAACTAAAAATTTCTAGGACTATTAATAAGAAATATGTTTGGTGCCACAATGAGACATTTCCTATAAAAAATCACACGTTTCTAGAAACTATAAATAGTATTTATAAGATTGTCATTCTACAAAATGCTAATATAAAGGGTAGTTCATAGTTGCTTACTTCTTGGTTTTTATTAGAAGTTAAGATTTTTAAATGTTAAGAATTCTAATTAAAATATGAAATTAAAACTACTAAAAATAGGGGAAAATCACTGTATGCAAAACAAAGAAGTATAAGGAATAGAATTGTATTTGTTAAGGGAAGAGAATAATTTTATACTAAAAAGAGGTTAAAAAAGAGAAAAGGATGGACTCTGAAGGTGAAGAGAGAATCTGTAGAAGTTTTGTGGAAAAGAAACCCTGAGATAGGAGTTTTACATGTGATCAGAACTGGCATAGCTGGGAATGAATTTTAATATTAAAGGTAAGGTGGTACAAAATTAGAATTTGGTTTTCTCTCTGTTAAGAGGACAAAGTATTCTTGGACTATTGGGTTTTTTGTTTTTTTTTTTACTTTTTATTGAAGTATAGTTGATTTACAATGTTGTCTTAGTGATCTGCTTTTGAGAACAGATTATAAAATCTCTTTATCTTTTAGGTAATCTTTTGCAACTCTCTGTATGTGCCTTTGAAATCTTTTATTGTCACTAGGCTGAATGAATACGTATTGTTTCACAGTGACCTATGATCCTGTTTGACCAAGGGTTTTATAACTGTTTGATATCTCATAAATATCCTTAAATCAAATAAATGAAGTTCTTTTGACCTGTGGCTAACTGTGGCATGCTTCAGAAGGCCCTGGAACATGTCAGACAGATATTAACCTAATTAGGCTTATTTAATATGTTAAATTACATGGGAAACATTGTCAAATAAGTCATGACAAACCATCTTAGGTTATATTGTATGAGTAAATGTCATTAATATAAATGTTCTAGAAATTATATGGAATTTCTAATAATTGAATATATACTGGTATAATGTTATCAGTCATAATTCTAGTTAATATTTCAATAATGTATGTTACCAAAATAACCAAAAGTCTTTGACAATTACACTGTAATCAGACCTTTAACTGTGACTTTTTGAGTCTCTTATCAATTGTAGACAGTTATTCTTTTACTATGATGATTTTACAAAAAACTCTCATCTTCAAGAAGAACCATAGAAAGAACTCTTTGACAAGCACAGGTTTCTGATAACTTTTAGATCATACCAATGAACTGAGTAATAAAGAATTCTAATAGAAAACCTGATGACTTCATAAAACTGTTAACAGAAGATCAAGATCAACAAGAATTAGTTACATAGGGCCGAATGATAATTTTTATGACTTTTTTCTTAAAATACTACTGGCTTTAATCTTTGTTTTCCAGATACAAGGAAACCTTTCTCCTTAAGCTAATTATGGTTTGCAGCAATTTGATAAATTATACCTCTGTGAGCAGAACTAAAACATTTATCTTTTCTCTCTGATTCCTCCACAATCTAGAAATTCTTAGTGAGATTCTTATATTCATGACAATATAATTATTTGCATAAGTTTAATGAGACTTTATTTTGGGGGGATCCAAAATCACTGCAGATGGTGACTGCAGCCATGAAATTAAAAGACGCTTACTCCTTGGAAGAAAAGTTATGAGCAACCTAAATACCATGCTGAAAAGCAGAGACATTACTTTGCCAACAAAGGTCCATCTAGTCCAGGCTTTGGTTTTTCCAGTGGTCATGTATGGATGTGAAAGTTGGACTGTGAAGAAGGCTGAGCACCGAAGATTGATGCTTTTGAACTGTGGTGTTGGAGAACATTCTTGAGAGTCCCTTGGACTGCAAGGAGATCCAACCAGTCCATTCTAAAGGAGATCAACCCTGGGATTTCTTTGGAAGGAATGATGCTAAAGCTGAAACTCCAGTACTTTGGCCACCTTATGCGAAGAGTTGACTCATTGGAAAAGACTCTGATGCTGGGAGGGATTGGGGGCAGGAGGAGAAGGGGATGACACAGGATGAGATGGCTGGATGGCACCACTGACTTGATGGACGTGAGTCTGAGTGAACTCTGGGAGTTGGTGATGGACAGGGAGGCCTGGCATGCTGCGATTCATGGGGTCGCAAAGAGTCGGAGACAACTGAGCGACTGAACTGAACTGAACTGAACTGAATGAGAATCTGTTTTTCTTGTAATAGGGCATAATTAGAAAATCTGGTCATATTACCATGACTTTGACTGGAATGTCATTTTTGAGAATGCACATAGAATCAGATAAGACCAGAAAGGTTTAAAGAACCAAGGTGGACTTTATGTGTGCTAGTTGCTCAGTCGTGTCTGACTCTTTGTGACTCACCAGACTCCTCTGACCATGAGATTCTCCAGGCAAGAATACTGGAATGTGTTGCCATTCCCTTCTCCAGGGGATCTTCCCTACCCAGGGCTCAAACCCAGGTCTCCTGCATTGCAGTTGGACTCTACCACCTAAACTTTATGAAGCCATAAAAACCCTTGGAAAAACAACCTGGTACCTTGCTTACAGGGTTCCCAGAATCTGAGTAATAAATTATGTAATGATTGAAGTAAATAATGAAGGTCACTTTCTGGCAAGTACAGAAACCTCAAAATATTTTGAGAATCCAAGGAAGAGAGGAACTGATCACAAATCTGTGGATATTGTAGGTGAAATCTGATGACAAGTCCTTGATATGCTTCTCTATGCCTTGAGAGATCTTTTAAAAAGTTCAGTCTGAAATATCTTATGAAAAGTTCTAGCAAAGTCAATTTAAAAGAGCCTATATCAGGATTTCCCTCACAGTCCAATGGTTAAGACTCTGTCAAAAACAAAACAAACAAAAAGCAAAACACAAACAAAAATAAATAAAAGAGTCTATATGGTCACTTACATATATCATCAGGTCAAATTTATTAAAAGCTAGAATTATTTTGCAAACAAATGAGTTTTCAGTTGGCTATATTTGGTAGAAATGAAGGTGGTAATTTAAGAGGAAAAATTTGAGGTTTTGTATTTATTCTAAGCTTCATTTTCTATTAATAGATGGCTCCTTGTTACTATGTTGCATTATTATAAAATTTAATTGAATTATTAAAAGATACCCTAAGCTTCTTCCTGAAGCTTATCACACTAATATATTTTTGAATGAAGATCAGATGCTCCATGACCTGAAACCAGGAGATTATGTGCGCTGGAAAAAGCATCACTTAAAGGACTGTCTTCCAACTATTAACAGAGAGTTGGCTCCCTATCGGGTACTATTAACTAGCTCATGAGTAAACAAAACTGAAGGGAATTAACTCACAAATTCATATTTTTCACTTAAAAAGGACTCCTACATTGGACTGCTCTATAGAGAGAACTGCTGATCTCGAACTCATCTTAAAACAATACTCACAGGAGAAATGACACCAACATCAGGATGAGAAGAAGATGAAATTAGAAGGAGACAGCTATCCCAAGATGCCAGACATGACCAGTATGATTATTCAGAATGTTTTCTTTATTTCATGGACTTCTGCATATGAATAAAAATGTTTTTCTATCATGAATGTAATCCTGTGCAAATTTGAGAAATCAATTCAAATGTCAGGTTTGTAGTTAATTACTTACATCCAGTACTTCTGGTTTACTCTGGTGGATTTTTTATTGACAAAGCTCTGATTGGATGACCCTTAGAAAATTTATTTTAGAAGAAATTGTAGTTTTGTTCAGGCTGCTATTGATATTGCTAAATGGGATTCCTTCATTTGTCCAATCAACCATACTTGCTCTGACCCTGTCCATAAATAATATTCTTTCAGGTTACTCAACCTCAGTCAGAGCAACCAGCTAAATTTCAGTCAAAGAGTATAACTAACCAGTTATCAGGAGGGACCCACCCTCAGTTACGGGATGGATTTATATGGCTAACACCAAGCTATATTCAGTTAACTTTAAGGTTCCCCTATGTTGGGAGCAATCCCATCATACTGAGATCCTCAGCATAATAGCACTAGAAAACTAGGCTGTGTGCCTTATGAAAAATGCCAACATGTTTCCCCTAAAGAGAGAGACTGATATGGAACAAACTGGGTCAGGCAACCAGAAATATACCAGGTCACACTTAATGGAACTCAATGGCTTTCAGCATCAATCTGTGGCCCTAGCTTCCTCCAAGATGGAAAGGAAGATATACCCTAGGATTCCTTTTGTCTCAAGGCCACAAGAGTGCCAATTTACATATAACTCTGGTGCAGTGGTAAAGAATCTGCTTGCCAGTGCAGAGGATACAGGAGATGTGTATTAGATCCCTAGATTGGGAAGATCCCCTGGAGAAGGGAATGGCTAACCACTCCAGTATTCTTGCCTGGAGAATGCCATGGGCAGAGAAGACTCATGGGCCACAGTCCATGGGATTACAAAGAGTCAGACACGACTGAAGTGACTGAATACATACTGGGAAATATACCATTAAGCCATACCATTGATATGGCCATTTAGCACCTGTTTTTGTGCCTTCAGTAAGATTCAAAGATGTAATTGCCCACATTGAAGCCTTTACAAAATTCACCCAACAGGCCTTCAATAGTGATCAGGCTATCAGCCTACTGAATTCTGAGGTCACTTTGACAATAAAAGTGGTCTTACAAGATCACATAGCCCTCAATTCCTTCTAGCATCTCAAGGAGGCACCTGCACCATAATTCAGACTGAATGATGTGTTTTTATATCAGATGAATCTTCTAATATAAAACATTTTATGACCCATATGAAAAATCAGATTTCTGCCTTAAGTGGTCCACTTTCTAATATTGGTCATCTTCTAAAAAGTTTGTTTAATTCTGGAAGCTCATGGCTTAAATCCCTACTTATGACTTTATTAATGCTATTAGCTATATTACTCATAATCCTATCTATTTTATAAGACTGTCATTTTTTTTGCATGTATAACTAAAACTCTGACAAAATTAATGATCATTAAATATCTTGAGGCAATTGATCACATATATAGCTCTACATAAAATTAATTTTACTGGGGACTTCCCCAGGCAGTAGAGTGGTTAAGACTCTGTGCTTCTACTGCAGGGAGCTTGAGTTCAATCTCTGGTTAGGGAACTAAGATTCCACATGCCATGTAGTGCAGTGAAAAAGAAAAAGAAAATAAATTCTATGATGTAACTCTAGATATGGGAAGAAGCAATAGGGAAAACATTTTCTGGGTCATATAAACTAGTAAGACATATGATTTTTCCAGTGGTCATGTACGGATGTGAGAGTTGGACTATAAAGAAAACTGAGCACCAAAGAATTGATGCTTTTGAACTGTGGTGTTGGAGAAGACCCTTGAGAGTCCCTTGGACTGCAAGGAGATCCAACCAGTCCATCCTAAAGGAGATCAGTCCTGGGTGTTCATTGGAAGGACTGATCTTGAAGCTGAAGCTCCAATACTTTGGCCACCTGATGTGAAGAGCTGACTCATTTGAAAAGACCCTGATGCTGGGAAAGACTGAGGGTGGGAGGAGAAGGGGACTACAGAGGATGATGTTTGGATGGCATCACCAACTCAATGCATGGGTTTGGGTGGAGTCCGAGAGTTGGTGATGGATAGGGAGGCCTGATGTGCTGTGGTTCATGGGGTCACAAAGAGTTGGACACGACTGAGCGACTGAACTGAAGACATATGATCTAGAGAATTTACAAGTTATTAACAAAGCCTAATCTAGATACAGGGACTTTCCCAATGGCTCAGCAGGTAAAGAACCCTCCTGCAATGCAGGAGGCACAGGAGATGCAGGTTTGATCCCTAGATCAGGAAGATCCCCTGGAGGAGGAGATGGCAACGCATTCCAGTATTCTTGCCTGAGAAATCCCATGAACAGAGAAGCCTGGTAGGCTATGGTCCGTGGGGTCACAAAGAGTTGGATATGACTGAGCATATGAACACACACACACACACACAATCTAGATATAGTACAAGAACAGCCTATTGACAAAATCATCACCTGAACTAGGAGTGAGCCTTCAGAGTGAAAGTTGTTCAGTTGTGTCTGACTTTTTACGACCCCATGGACTGTAGCCTGTCAGTCTCCTCTGTTCATGGGATTCTCTAAGCAAGAATACTGGAGTGGGTAGCCGTCCCTTCTCCAAGGGATCTTCCTGACCTAGGGATTGAATCCAGGTTTCCTGCAGGCAGATTCTTTACCATACTGTGGGACAAACCAATCATAAAATGTCTACCAAACCTTAGTAGAATTTATGACCAAAAGATAGCAAGCTCTAAACAAAAAGAACAAAGAATATCCTCATCATCTCCTTATACAAAGGCGTTTTTCATAACCCACTTCAGTCACCGACCAACACTGATTGCACTCTGAGGAGAATTCAGGATGAAAAAACAGGAAGCTTTCTGTGCTTTGGATATAGGGCCCCTAGATACTTAAGATGTATATCTAAGAAAGAATTTCAATGACCTCAGATTGTTGCATCTTACAGGACATAGAAAGGCACTAAAATCATTAACTGGAGATATCTGTTTCAATGATTAAGAGTAATCCTTTGATGTTCAACTACATTTTTTCCAGCAAAAGCTGCTATATTTCCTAGTTCCTCCCTTACCTCTTTAGAACAGTTCCTCAGAGCTATCTAAGAGCCTGTCTTCCAGGCTGTATTTCTCAGTCAGACCCCTAAATAAAACTGAAACTCACAATCTCACATAGTGCTTTTTTTATTTCAGTCAACACTCTCCCATTTAAATACCTTCAGTATATCCACATTAAAACACAACTTTTGACCAGATAGCCAAGTAATATCCTTTCCAATCCGGCCTCTAGGATTTTGTTTTAGTGTTTACTAAAGGATTGTATATGTTCCACTTAAGCAGCAAAACTTGGTGAAATGTATGTCTCATTCGTTTTCACATTCTCTCCATACTCAGTAGATGTTCAAATGAGGGAAAAGCAAATGTTTGGTAAAGAAATACTTGCTGGGACATGCAGAGACATAGGGACACAAAGAAATTTTAACAAAGACTTTGCTAGGTTCCTCCTCATTTACACACATAATTCCTAGCATAGTTACCTATGGTGAGAGCTCCCTTGCTGGAACAGATCCCCGTCTACATCCTTTAGGCAGTTAGCAAGGAGATCAAAGTGTCTCCCTGAGTCTTTTGATCCTTGAAAATAATCAGCCTAATTAACTCTCATGTTAAAGAGACACTGTTTGGGGGAGCATATTTTGCTCCCATACACACTATTAAATATTTGTTTGATTTTCTCCTGTAACTTAATTCTCAGACCAGACAGAAGAATTCAAAAGGGAAGAGGTATACACAAACTTATTTACAAAGCAGAAATAGAGACACAGATGTAGAGAACAAATGTATGGAGACCAAGGGGGGAAAGGAGAGCATGGGATGAATTGGGAGATTGGAATCGACAAATATACACTATTGATACTGTGTATAAAATAAATAACTAATAAGAACCTACTGTATAGCACAGAGAACTCTACTCAGTGTTTTGTGTGACCTGCTGCTGCTGCTGCTAAGTTGCTTCAGTCGTGTGACTGTGTGTGACTTCAGTCGTGACTCTGGGTGACCCCATAGACAGCAGCCCATTAGGCTCCTCTGTCCCTGGGATTCTCCAGGCAAGAATACTGGAGTGGGTTGCCATTTCCTTCTCCAATGCATGAAAGTGAAAGTGAAGTCGCTCAGTCGTGCCCGACTCTTAGCGACCCCATGGACTGCAGCCCACCAGGCTCCTCTGTCCATGGGATTTTCCAGGCAAGAGTACTGGAGTGGGGTGCCATTGCCTTCTCCGAAAGGCAATGTGTGACCTGAATAGGAAGGAAATCCAAAAGAGGGGATATATGTGTATATATAGCTGATTGACTATGCTATATGGTAAAAACTAGCACAACAGTGTAAAGCAACTATACTCCAATAAAATTTTTTTAATAAAAAATGGTAGAGGAAAAATTTTTACCTGCTCCAAAAAAAAGCTTTCTTTTGAATAAGGTTAAGGACCCTCCACAGTTCCTATCGACCCATATCACACTCTGAATACTGATGTGCACTTTTCACAACAGTAAAAGAAGCTGCTAGTCAAGTTTACCTGTGTAACCAGAGCCTGATAATCCAAGGCATTACTAATAAAAGTTTGAGAAAGGGTAGGTGCAATACCTGTCAACTTTTGTTAAACAACACACTCAAATGTCAGATCCCAGGCAGTCTTAATAATCAGATTGAACTGAAGTTTCCTCCTTTCTCTGTTAATCCAAATCTTAAGTGCCTTTCAAGGCTTACCTCAAGACTCTTTCAATGATGTCTAAAAAAAAAAAAAAGAAAAACAAACCCTCTGGCAAGTATTAATTTCTACACTGTGCTGATCCTTCGTACAAGCTAATAGCTATATTATTCAGCACAGTTCTTCATTTCCTTCTAACATATCATTTCTGGGTCTAAGTCTTATATGACTTTATCTACCCTGAGGACCCATGAATATGGTTTCATAGCAAGTGATTTGTATGTTTTCCCACATAACGACTCAGTCCACGTTTGATTTCAATACAAACAGCTGCAACGACCAGTTTTGTGCACACTGACAACATCTCACCTTAGAACCATATTGTGCCTCTCGGTCTTTTTGCCTCAGAATCTTTTCCTTCCTCTAAGGAGCTTAAAAGCAAAAGCAGGAAAGTCCACTCTTCTGGAACCAACCCTTTAGCAATGGGAGTCAGAGTTGCATAGATAAATACTCTGGCTTCTGATTTTATATATGTCCTCAGAGACCTTTCAGTGGAGATTGAGCACCAATTGCCCTCTATGGTAATCAGGCCAATAATGCATCCCTTTTCTACTTTTTTGTCTTACACATTCAGTTCCTTTCCTCCTGCTTCCACCAAGTAAACTTCTTGTCTTAGGATTTGTATTGTCAAAGGGATGGGAAGGTTTTGAAGAGAAAAGTTTTATTATTTAATTCTTTACCCCTATTTTCTAGCCTAATTCATATCTGTAAGTTGATTAAAATTCACATAGAATTTTCATAAACCTATTTTATTACATTCAAACTAATCATGAGAAGCCAGCCTGCCCATTTTTCAAATGAGGACACGGTGGTTTGTTGCTGTTATAAAGATTACAGTATTATTCATTCAACACAGTTTATCCACAGCCTTTCACTTTACAGTCAGAGCACTAAGGAAGCGCACAGAAAAGTTTTCTAAATCCATGTTTGGAGAGGGGGGCACTGATGAAGAATGGTTTCCCAGAAGAAGTGAAATCTAAACTGAGATGTGCGTGAATTTGGTCCACAAAAGCAGGACAAGTTCTAAAGGACTGATTATGCCTGATGAGGAATTTTCATTTTATCATAATTGTGAAAATGGAGTCAATGAAAATTTTTATTTTTTTAATGAAAAATTTTAATTGAGGGAGTTACATTATCATTCTGCTTCCAAGTGAAGAATAGATTAGATGACTTAAAAACTGGCAGGAGAAAAATAATTGATTCTAGGACTGAGGCAGGAAAACTGCAAGGTAAGTTTCAAGCATTTTGTAGTGACTGAAGTTAAGTAAATATTCAAAAAAAGAAAAGAAAAGAAAAAGAACATGTCCAGGTGGCTCAGTGGTAAAGAGTCTGCCTCCCAATGCAGGAGACGCAGGTTTGATCCCTGGATAGGAAGATCTCCTGGAGAAGGAAATGGCAAACCACTTTAGTATTCTTACCTGGGAAATCCCATGGTCAGAGGAGCCTGGCAGGCTCTAGTCCTGGGGTTGTAAAGAGTTGGACACGACTGAGCATGCAGGCATATACATAGGGCTATAGGAACCAAGTGGGAATTACTCCCGATGGCAAAGCTGGAAGGGTTTTTGACCCACAAAATAAATAGCATAGTATTGGCTTATTTAAAACATATACATATTTTAACATGAATATTCATTCATGTTCATTCATTAGACTTTGTACTCACTTATGCCAAAATCTAAACTGTTGGGGTTCAGGTGACCCATCACATTGGTTATTTTGAATTAAAGTGACTTAAGAAATGGCCATTGTAGCAGGGATACTTTGATCCTCCTCTCTGTCTCCCTGAAAGTAGGAAATAAACCTCCCATGTGAAATTTCCCTCTGTGCATCTGGAAACGTAAGGACATCCATATGGTCTTATCACCAGAGACAGAGAATTGGCACCAAAATGCCTGTGTAAATAAAACTTGTCACTTCTTTAATTCACTACCCAAAGCCCAGACTCTCTTTAGAAGATTCACTAATTGAGCACCCAAACCTAAGTTTCTTTGTCTTGTCAGTTCAGTTCAGTTCAGTAGCTCAGTCATGTCTAACTCTTTGTGACCCCATGAATTGCAGCCCACCAGGCCTCCCTGTCCATCACCAACTCCCGGAGTTCACTCAAACTCACGTCCATCGAGTCGGTGATGCCCTCCAGCCATCTCATCCTCTTTCCTCCCCTTTTCCTCATGCCCCCAATCCCTCCCAGCATCAGAGTCTTTTCCAATGAGTCAACCCTTCACATAAGGTGGCCAAAGTACTGGAGTTTCAGCTTTAGCATCATTCCTTCCAAAGAACATCCAGGACTGATCTCCTTTAGAATGGACTGGTTGGATCTCCTTGCAGTCCAAGGGACTCCTTGCAGTCCAAGAGTCTTCTCCAACACCACAGTTCAAAAGCATCCATTCTTCAGCACTCAGCTTTCTTCACAGTCCAACTCTCACATCCATACATGACCACTGGAAAAACCATAGCCTTGACTAGATGGACCTTTGTTGGCAAAGTAATGTCTCTGCTTTTGAATATGCTATCTAGGTTGGTCATAACTTTTCTTCCAAGGAGTAAGCGTCTTTTAATTTCATGGCTGCAGTCACCATCTGCAGTGATTTTGGAGCACAAAAAAATAAAGTCTGACACTCTTTCCACTGTTTCCCCATCTATTTCCCATGAAGTGATGGGACCAGATGCCATGATCTTCGTTTTCTGAATGTTGAGCTTTAAGCCAACCTTTTCACTCTCCTCTTTCACTTTCATCAAGAGGCTTTTTAGTTCCTCTTCACTTTCTGCCATAAGGGTGGTGTCATCTTCATATCTGAGGTGATTGATGTTTCTCCCGGCAATCTTGATTCCAGCTTGTGCTTGCTTGTCAATTACTCATAAATTTATTGTTTCTTTGTTTAAAAAATATAAACATTTCTTGCTTTGGCCACCTTTTAGGCTCCACTTCTATGAGAACTTCACGCACACAAATTAAACCTGTTTCATTTTCTCCCGTTTATCAGTCTGTGTTAAATTTATTATTGGTCCAACCAAAAGAACTCAAAAGGGGTAGAGGATGAAATTTCTCCCTCCCTGAGAATACTGATATAAATTAATTATTGGACAAACAAAAACAAACAAATAAGGGAAAAGAGACAAGTATCTCTTAGGAATCAAAAATAATTTATATAGATTATCTCCCTTCAAAAAGATTTAACTTCTTTTTTTTTAGACATCACCAATATGCAACTTCATTTTTGTTTTTTGACATTGTTTTAAACTTCCTTAGGGAGAATAATTTTTCCCAATGCTTGATGATAACTGTGGCAGATCTCATGAGTTTTTCTGCTCATTTTTAAATGCTATTGTTATAGCCCATAAACACAGGCTGGTGCCAATAAATGGAGTTTCATGCATGCATGCTACGTCCCTTCAGTCGTGTCTGACTCTTAGCAACCCCATGGACTGTAGGCTGCTAGGCTCCTCTGTCCATGGGATTCTCCAGGCAAGAATAGTGGAATGGGTTGCCACTTCCTTCTCCATGAACTTAACTTCTTTTATCCCTGATGTCAGCCACACTTAATGACTTTGTTCCAAATAATAGACTGTGCTGCTGCTGCTGCTAAGTTGCTTCAGTCATGTCCGACTCTGTGCAACCCCATAGATGGCAGCCCACCAGGCTCCTCCATCCACGGGATTTTCCAGGCAAGAGTACTGGAGTGGGTTGCCATTGTCTTCTCCATAATAGACTGTGAAAAGGGGGTAAAACGTAACTTTGTAGTTGAGGAAATTGGCCTACACTACTTGAACCAGGTGACCAAGTTTCACTTTATCAGTGGCAAGTCACGTTAACATCATGTTTCCAAGACATCCAATGAGAAAGGTATCTCATCATCTCTGCGATGTTTCTCCTCAAATCCATAACCCCAGCCTGATCATGAAAAAAAAAAAAAAAGCACAAACACACCCAAATTGAGGGACATGCTAAAAAACACATGATTAGTACTTTACAAAACTCAGGCAGGAACAGGCAAAGTATAGGAACAAGGGATACCCCTGAGGAGCTGTCTCAGGTCAGAGGAGATTAATGAAACACGATTACTAAATGTGATGTCATATCCTGGATGAGATTCTGGGACCAAAAAAAAAAAACTGGGCAGCAGTGGGAAAAGTAGTAAAATCTAAATAAAATCTGAAGTTCAGTTCATAGAAATGTTCCAGTGTTGGTTCCTTAGTTTTGACAAAGCTACCAAGATAATGTAACAATATAGAAAACGAGGTGAGGGGTATACACAGACTCTACTATCTTTTCAATATTTCTATAAACTTAAAACTATCCTAAAATAAGAAGCTCCCTTAAAGAAACAGCAGGATGTATTGAGAACAGTTCAGAGACTCTTTCAATGACTTGATAACAGTCTGAATTAGAGAGACACTGTGTCAGCAGAGAAGAGAGCCAGGATTTTTAAAGCAGGTCTAACATGACTTGGTGACTGTGTTGGGGAACAAAGGAATCTGGTGGTATAGAGATAGATGACAGAGAGAACCTTTTTGGTGAGTGGATGAGCCAAGTCATAAATCTAGGCCCTCTGCCCCTTTAGAACCATTAGATGCATAGCATATAGTATATAGGAGAGCCCACCTGAAAGAACATAGGGAACTAATCCATGCATGGAGCAGAGTGATAGAATCAGACTAGAAAGAAGGGTGTGGATAAAAGATGAACTAAGAACATTGCAGTTGATTAGATTGAGTACCATGGATAAGTAAGGACCAAAGATGGCTTTAAGCCTAAAATCTGAAATGAGGATGACACTCTCAAGAGAATAAGAAAAGGTTAGAAAAGGAGGACTGACAAGAAAGATTATCATATTTGTTTGGTACAGTGTTTGGCAGAAAGCAAAGAGGAACTAAAAAGACTCTTAATGAAGGTGAAAGAGGAGAGTGAAAAAACTGACATAAAACTCAACATTCAAGAAACAAAGATCATAGCATCCAGTTCCATCACTTCATGGCAGACATATGAGGAAACAATGGAAACAGTGACAGACTTTATTTTCTTGGGCTCTGAAATCACTGGATGGTGACTGCAACCATGAAATTAGAAGATGCTTGCTCCTTGGAAGAAAAGTTATGACAAATATAAACAGCATATTAAAAAGCAGAGATATCAAAAAAAAAAAGCAGAGATATCACTTTGCCAACAAGATCCATCTAGTCAAAGCTATGGCTTTTCCAGTAGTCATGCATGGATGTGAGAGTTGGACCATAAAGAAGACTGAGTGCCGAAGAATTGATGCTTTTGAACTGCAGTGCTAGAGAAGACTCTTGAGAGTCCCTTGAACTGCAAGGACATCAAACCGGTCAATCCTAAAGGGAAATCAACACTGAATATTCATTGGAAAGACTGATGCTGAAGCTGAAACTCCAATACTTTGGCCACATGATGCAAAGAACTGACTCCTTGGAAAAGACTCTGACGCTGGGAAAGATTGAAGGCAGGAGGAGAAGGGGAGGACAGAGGATGAGATGATTGGATGGCATCATCGACTCAAAGAACATGAGTCTGAGCAAACTCTGGGAGATAGTGATGGACAGGAAAGCCTTGTGTGCTGCATTCCACGAGATCACAAAGAGTTGAACATGACGAAGTGACTGAACAACAACAAAAGTGTTTGAAAATGATGTCAGGGCATCAGTGGAAATTCTCCAGGGTAGAATGAAGGCACATAGAGTCTGGAGACATAAACCATAAATCTAGAGATATGAGAAAGACTAAGAAAAGATCATCTGAATTGGCAAGAATTCATTATTAAAATGCAAGAGGTTACTTTAACAGTAGTAGGACTAGAAGCCAGAATCTACTCTGTTTTCATTTTCTTCACGTTCTCTCTCTCTTGCTGTGCATGTTCCACACCCATCTACATTTCCTTATTTGAAATGTGGTTAGTCATCTATTGATCTTTCAACCTTAAATATACGCTTCTACCTTTAGCAATGGAATTTTTCTTGGTTTCCTTACAACACAGAGCCATTTTGTTTTCTTCCAGTAAACATTTACCTGTCTCAACTAGACTGTTTCCTTCTCCCCTATTTGAGCATTTAGTTAATCATTGCTGGAGAGGAATCACTGCCAGGTTGGGAAAAGAGCAAAGCTGCTGAAAATGAGGCTCAGGTCTCTGTCAACAAGGAAAGACAGAAGGGGTGGTCTCCAACACTGATGGCTTGCCCCCTTTTTTATATATAATTTTTTATTTGGCTTGGGACATAAGAACCACCCCCCCACCTTTAAAAAAAATTAATGCAAGAGCAGTTCAGAAGTTTCCTATTAATTAGATACACAGTGAAGCAAGATTTTACCTATCAGAGAAAAGAGAATGGGAAGGAGGCTGATCCCAAATTTATCATAAGCTATACTGTGTCAGTAGTAATAATAGTAACCATGTACTAAGCCCTTAGTGCCATGGGCTGAGCCATGAGCTTTCCATGCATCATCTTCTTTATTTCTCATGACAACTCCATGGAGTAGGTATAGGTCCACAGTCCCTAATTCATAATACCAAACCATGCAGAGTTTTGAACACCAGAACTTTCTGTTTTATTTTGTAACTCATTAGAAAAATCTGTCAAGAGATCGGGTAAGGCTATTTACTTTCTTTACATGTTTTGCTGCAGAATTACTAGTGTGCTTTTCTAGAGGATACTGCTCTAGACACCATCGAGCTTTCTATAATACATCATTTGACTTTTCTAAAATTAAACAAAAACTTTGAATTCCAAAATTCATCTGGCAGTCAGAGGTTTCAGAGAAGGGACTGTGAAAACTGAGGGTGATACATGTGAGGTTTAGCTCCAAGACATATAGGCAGAGGTTTGAAATGAGGTATGTCATTCTCCAAATACTGGACTTTCATCATTAAATGACATACTGAAAATGTTATTATTTTAAGAGCTGTCACCACAATTGACCTTGGGGAAAGAATTGTTTCCATTGGGAAAAGAATTGATATCTTAAGGATCTAGGTGTCATTTGGTCCTGCTTTAGAAGCGGGTTGTTTTGTTCTTGAAACTTGAGACTTCCAACAACACAAGTGGTGACTCTACACATGGACATCACCAGATGGTCAATACCAAAATTAGATTGATTATAGTCTTTGCAGCCGAAAATGGTGAACCGCTATACAGTCAGCAAAAAAGAGACTGGAGCTGACTGTGGCTCAGATCATGAGTTCCTTATTGCAAAATTCAGGCTTAAATTGAAGAAAGTAGGGAAAACCACTATGCCATTCAGATATGACTTAAAACAAATCCCTTATGATTATACAGTGGAAGTGACAAATAGATTCAAGGAATTAGATCTGAGAGAGTGCCTGAAAAACTATGGACAGAAGTTCATAACATTGTACTGGAGGCAGTGATGTAAACCATCCTCATGTACTATTTTATAGCATTTCGTTGTCTGGTGTGTGATATGATTTCCACCACCATTCCTTCACAAAATTACTAAAGTCTACTATACCCACAAAGTCTTGAATATGCTTCCCATCTTATCAGGTACCCGTAGACTGAACAGTGTGTTTGGCTCTGGAGATTAAAAGAAAAAGTCATGACCTTGAGGAGTTCAGCCTAGTGGAAGAGATCAGAAAGATAAAAAATTAGAAGCACAGTTTTTTCTATAATAGAAGGATGCCCAAGTGCAGGGTTGATAAGTGAGCATGTCCTCCTGCCTAGCAGGGCACCATTATTCTAGCCGTGTATACATGGGGGCAGCCGTAGCAGGGAAGACCACAAGTACATCGCACTGAAAGGTCATCTTTAATAACTGTTATTGGGAAATATCCTACCAGGATTCCCAATGCTTAAAGCAATTTTCTTATTGGGTTCCAGAGTGCCTTTTGATCTCTTTAAGAAGTCCTTTATTCAAAAATATGATTGTCTAGAAAGTTACTAAGAGCATAAATCTTAAAAAGTTCTATTACAAAGAAAAATATGTGCAACTTTGTATGGTGACACATGGTAACCAGACTTACTGCAGTGATCATTTTGCAACATATAAGATGTCAAATCACTAAGTTCTACACCTGAAACCAATATAATGTTGTATGCCAATTATACTTCAGTAGAAAAAAATCATCTCGATTGATATTTTCCTTTATTACCCCAACGGCAAATGCTTATCACTTGCCTTTCATGCGTTGAATACAGAAAGGCTCTATAGAGGGTTTATGACATTATTTTCTTGCTACTCTGGTAAATGATTAAAAGAACTAGGAATTTTGAGTTTGCAGAAATGAGTGTTTAAGAAATAGACTCACAGATATAGAAAACAAACTTATGGTTACCAAAGAGGATAGCAGGGTAGAGAGGAGAGAAATAAATTAGGAGTTTGGGATTAAATATATACAAATATCTACACACTACCATATACAAACTCAATATCTTGTAAAATGGAAAAGAATCTGAAAGAGAATAAATATTTAAGTGTATAACTGAATCACTTTGCTGTCCACCTAAAACTAACACAGAATTGTAATTTAACTGTCCTTCAATTTAAAAAGAAAAGAGTGTTTAGATTGAGCCTGATAGTTATCTTCAAAAGTCTATATTTGAAGTATATTATTTCCAATCTTAAAACCCTTTTTGAACTCAGGTCTACTTTCAGGAACAGCCCCTATTTCCTACTCTCTTTAGAGCAAAAGTTCTTCAAATATATGTCATTCTCTTCATTTCCATTTTCTCACATTCTCTTCACTTTCTAACTTACTTTGAATGGAATTTATATAATCCTTTCTATCAGCACTTAACACATAATAAGTTTGCACAAGTGGTGAATGAAAAAGTACATCGGTTATAGAGCTTCAATGTACTAAGGAAGTGGTGAGGTTGAGGCACTTCCCCATCTGGTTCACCCCACATGAACTGATATGCTGAGTGTCAGCTAAAGGACAGGTACAGCAAAGTGATCCAGTTATACATACAAGTGACTTGCGTGCTAAGTCATTTCAGTCATGTCCGACTCTTTGCAACTCTACAGACTGTAACCCACCAGGCTACGCTCTCCATGGGGTTCTCCAGGCAAGCATACTGGAGTTGGTTGCCATGCCCTCCTCCAAGGGATCTTCCCGACCTAAGGATCAAACCTGGGTCTCTTAGGTCTCCTGCATTGGCAGGCAGGTTCTTTACCACTAGTGCTAACTGGGAAGCCCCAGTTATACGTATACATGTATCTATTCTTTTTTCAGATTCTTTTCCCACGTGGGTTATTGTAGAACATTGAGTAGAATTTCTCGTGCTGTACAGCAGGTTCTCATTAGTTATCTCTTTTATATATAGTAGTATGTATCTGTTAATCCCAAACTTCTAAGTTATCCCTCTCCCTACATTTCCTCTTTGGTAACAGGTTTGTTTTCTTAAGTGTGTAAGTGTGTGTGTAAGTTTTCTAAGCGTGTGTGTGTGGACATACTTTTTTTTTTAAAGAAACTTTGGAACATATGATGGGGGGATAAGACAGGTAAATTTTGTGTGGCAGAGTAAGTAAGCGTATAACTTTGAATTGAAAGATAATTAAGATTTTAGACATCATTATTAGAATTTAACACATGGAGTGAGAGAAAGGTACAGTCCTCTAGTCCACTGCAGTGGTTAAACCATCCTGCAGTAGCATTCCAGATAATTCCCTTTAAAAAGCACAAAGACAAAATGGAACCACCCTGAGGAAGAAAAACTCAAAGCACTATTAAGTGAGAATAGTTGACAGACTGGGTTGTCTCACAGAAGAGGACATTCAAAGTGAACAACAGTCATTATTAACAAACATTTGGAGGAACAGGTTGTGGTAAAACAGAGCTGACCTGAGGTCAAGCAGTAGGATAAATAGGTGGGAATTCCAGAAAAGGTCTCAACTCCATAGAAGAAACTGCCGATCTCTGTCACCGGAAGTGTTTAAACATTGGCACATGCCCGCTGGCAGACAGACGAGATTTAAACATCAGATAAAGAGTTAGAACAGATGATTCTTGTCTTCCCCAATCCCGTGGAGAACATGGTTATTCTAGAGAACAATGACAAACCCTGGAAAGTCATGTTGCGATAGCTAGCTGACATTTAGTTTGCCCTATAATTGTACTGTTAAAAAAACAGCATTCAGGTTCCCTACATTTAACTACGAGACTTTTATGTTGTGGATCTGATGATGATGTTAAAACAACCAGTTGACTGGAACTCTGAGGAATATGTGAGCTCTGTTGACACCTATAAAACAAGGGTGCATCCCCACTGCCTTCAACATTCTTTGACTACAAAAAAAGGAGCCCAAGAAAGAGAAGAATATTTTAACTCCAGTTATATTCCTAGTGGTAACAGACAAAGACCTATGTCAGTGAGACCAAAGCAATTTGAGAAATAGCTCAGAGTGGATTTTCCATGGCCACAGGATGGGCCTTTACAAAGTCACGAAACATTAGGCAATAGCAGAGATAAGAAGGGAAGGCTGCCATCTACTGCCCACCACAGTGAACAAAGCTGTGCATCTGTGAGGGGCAAGCAGGTACTGTAGAGAGAGAAGAACACATTAGATAAAAAATCCAGTATAGTATCTAAGCAAGAACAGACAGAAGATAATAGGGACCAGAAACTTACCAATAGTGGTTTCTGGGCAATGGTTTCCGACAAGAGTGATACTTCATTGTGACAGGGGAAAATGGTAGTTTCAATAATTGAAAATGGATTGATTATCCACAAATCTATGTTAAAAAAAGATTGAATCTTGACACCTATCTACATCATCTATAAAAATTAATTACAATGGATTGTAAAACTTCTAGAATTATATCGAATATCTTCATAGTTTTGCAGCAGGCAAAACTTTCTTAAACAGGAGACTCTCCCCCAAAAGAGAACACTAAAGATAAAGGAAAAGATGGCTAAGTTGGAACCTGTTAAGATTAAGGACCTTTGTTCATCAAAAGCTATAACTGAAAAGATGAAAATGTAAGCCACTCAATAGAAGAACATATTTGTAATACATGGATCAAAAGGAAACTGAAGCTGGAGGAGTAAATGATCAGTTATCAGTGGCAATATTAAATCAGGAACCCAAGCCTCCTAAAGCTTAAGCTAGTGCTAACCATGTCACTAAACTGAAATGCTCAAGTAACTGTTTCAAAATGAAAAGTGGTGGGACATAAAGAAGTGCATTAGAAAGAACAAACAGGGAATTTGAAGGGACATAAAAAAGTGCATTAGAAAGAACAAACAGGAGATTTGAAGTCATCTGTCAAATATACATTGCATGTGTGCTCAGTCGCTCAGTGTCCTGCTCTTTGCAACCCCATGGACTGTAGCCTGCCAGGCTCCTCTGTCCATAGCAAGAATACTGGAATGGGTTGCCATTTCCTCCTCCAAGGGATCTTCCCCACCCAGGGATCAAACCCCATTTCCTGCACTGCAGGTGGATGCTTTACCACTGAACCACTGGGGAAGCTCTGGATATATATTATATAAATATACATATGTATACACATATCTAGATATATAAATGTATATACACATACACGTGTATATATATATATATATATATATATATATATATATATATATAATCAGTTCAGTTACTCAGTTGTGTCTGACTCTTTGTGACCCCATGGCCTGAAGCACGCCAGGCCTCCCTGTCCAGCACCAACTCCCAGAGCTTGCTCAAACCCATGTCCATCGAGTTGGTGATGCCATCCAACCATCTCATCCTCTGTTACCCCCTTCTCCTCCTGCCTTCAATCTTTCCCAGCATCAGGGTCTTTCCCAAGGAGTAGTTCCTTGCATCAGGTGGCCAAAGTATTGGAGCTTCAGCTTCAGCATCAGTCCTTCCAATGAATATTCAGGGTTGATTTCCTTTAGGGTTGACTGGTTTGATCTCCTTGCCGTCCAAGGAACTCTCAAGGGTCTTCTCCAGCACCACAGTTCAAAAGCATCGATTCTTTGGTGCTCAGCCTTCCTTATGGTCCAATTCTCACATCCATACATGACTACAGGAAATATGTGTATGTTAGTATTTGATCTCTGTGATCAGAAACATGACAATTGAAATCTTTGTGCCTTAGTTTCCTTACTTGTAAAATGGAAATAATAATGCTATAGGGTCTTTAAATGATGGAAATAAAGTACCACAGTGTCTGGCATAAAGATTTGAAATTTTTTAGCCACAGTGATTATAATTATAGTAATGATAATGATCTAATTTTTTTAAGTATTATTAAGTGATAGGTTTATGAACTTCTATGAGAGATTAAAGAGGAGGGGGAATCATAACTAATTGAATCAAGGACCATAGATATTTTAGCCAAGCTTTAGAAGATGGGTACAAAATCATTGGTACCTTTTAAGAGAGTAGGCAGTATAAAGAAAAGAAGAGATCATTTAAGAAAAATCAGAAAGGTCCATGAATAGTGAAAAATGAGATTTAAGAGTTAAGATGCAGCTAAGTCAAAGAAGTCTTCAAATGTCAGGTTAAATACATGAGGCTGAGTCTCTCCAATTTCTGTAATTTTTATACCAGTCAAACCTTGAGAACAGGATGTGAAAATTAACAGGTGCTCATCCACTATCCCCATTCCAGCCAATACTATCAGCACCCATTACAACAGTTCTCTTAAGGGTTGTCGTCATTCTTTATTCAGGTGAATAGTCCTTGACGCAAAGGACAGTAGGTCATAATACATTTGATTGAGTTCCTGATAATATACTGATGGATATGTACACAGAGGTAAAGTGAAGGAGGGATTTACACAAGGCTAGGCCATGTAAACACATTACATATGACTAAATAGTCTAGAACAGTAGCAGAATTGCTCCAACCAGTGCTCATCCCATCCTCTAGGGCACATAGTATTTATTCTAACAGTATTTACTCTGTCAAAACATTGATCATAAGAAGCTTAAATGTTTTACCATTATTCTAATCCATGGAAGGAAGAGTGATATTATTACCAGATAGCAATTATTATTCCAAGGGAGATGAAAGAATATTTTTGCACAATATTTATTTTTCTAGGTTTATTTTTACTCAAACCAAATATATTATGAAATACATTTTTTTCTTTTATTTATTTATTTATTTATTTTACTTTACAATACTGTATTGGTTTTGCCATACATTGACATGAATCCACCACGGGTGTACATGCGTTCCCAAACATGAACCCCCATCCCACCTCCCTCCCCATATCATCTCTCTGGATCATCCCCATGCACCAGCCCCAAGCATCCTGTGTCCTGCATCGGACATAGACTGGCGATTCATTTCTTACATGACAGTATACATGTTTCAATGCCATTCTCCCAAATCATCCCACCCTCTTCCTCTCCCTCAGAGTCCAAAAGTCCACTCTACACATCTGTGTCTCTTTTGCTATCTCTCATACAGGGTCATCATTGCCATCTTTCTAAATTCCACATATATGTGTTAGTATACTGTACTGGTGTGTTTCTTTCCGGCTCACATTTTCATAGTTAAAGGAAATAATTTCCCCAGAGTTCTATCACAGTTGGAACGGCAGTATTGTAATTACAGCCAGGTTTGTCTCTTCATGTCCTCTTCAATCTGTGCCTCCAAAGAGCCATCTCCTATCATAATTTAGGGCAGTTTCTAACTAGAATTTTACCCAGATTCTATAGTGAATAAGAAAACAAGATTGAATGGAGTCCATGGGATTTCACTGTAGTAAAATGTTTTTCAAATTGCAAGTCAGGACTGGTGAACTATGAGATAGGACAGAATAAAATACACCAAGAACCATCATGTACCATAAGATTATGTTTTATTTAACAGTCTTATTTGTCTATGACATACATACGTGTGTATGTACGTACTAGGCCATAACACAAAATCTATTTTTTACTTTGGATCCAGAGTCAAAATGTCTAATAATCACTGTTTTGGAAAGAGCCTGGGCTTTGGCATCAGATGGTTCTAAATCTGAATATTTTACTACTGCTATTATTATCTAAAGAGTTCCTGTCCCAGGGCGATCACGGCTGAGGCACTGGGATGACCCTGAGGGATGGGATGGGGAGGGAGGTGGGAGGGAGGGTCAAGATGGGGAACACATGTACACCCATGGTAATTCCTGTGAATGTATGGCAAAAAACACCACAACATTGTAAAGTAATTAGTCTCCAATTAAAATAAGTTTTAAAAAAAAGAAAAAAGAGTTCCTGTACCAAGTCAATTCTCTCTCCTCAGACTACTTGTGAAACCAAAGAAAAATTCCTTTTCTATTAAAATTCAAATATTAACAGCCCCAACCCTTTGTGGTGGCTATTGGAAACTTCTTATTGACAATAAAACTATTTAAATTATGATTTGAAATGAACAAAACTTTACTCATTCAGATGATATTTATAAATGCTTAGCCTAAACTCCATGGGAGCAGAAGTCATATGGATTTCCCTTACACTCAAGCCAGACTCTTTAAATAGCAAGTCTCTATGAATATTCAATTATAATAATGGTTGAGCAAATAAAAGACTAAAGAAGCCAGTGAATGACTACTCTAACAAGGCATAAAACTGAGTCTTTAAGAAAATCAGATATATACATGTACTACTCAACTTATGTTTTCAGTAAATATTTATTTAGAACCTACTCTTTTCCAGGTACTTTGCTTGCCACTACAATAACAAAACAACAAAATTTGCTCCCTAAAGGTGAAGAGATATTACATAATAATCATAAAAACAGCAAGGGAGTGGAAGTTAAGTGCTAGGCAGGGTATCAGGAAATAATAAAATAACAAAAGTTAACATAGACGCAGAAGAGAATTAGGGAATGCTCAGAAAAGCAGCTCCATGAGAAAATGTAGCCTGAATCTGAGGGTTGAAAGCTAGATGCTCCCTCATGCCGCCCCCCTTCAAGAGAGAACAGAGAGAAGGCCAATGTAGACTCCCAGACTGAACTAGCAGGAAACTGATGGGGAATAAAGTAAGAGACACAGAAAAGACCCCACTCATTCAAAGCAACCTTTCCTAAGGATGTTGAACCATGGGAAACTCGAGCACCGCATGATCACACGTACACTCTATAAAGATCACTGAATTATCCTACGGAGGGTAGCTTGAAAGATGAAATAACTGTAGATGTTGTTGGGAAACTACCTGAAAGAAATTTCAGAATGTCAAGGTGGAAATGATTGCATCATCTTACACAGGACCGTGTAAGGGAATGAGATGTGTCCAGAATTGAGGTTATTCTGGACACAAAGTCAAGAAGAGACCTTGGTAATGAATTAAGAGTGGAAGATGGCACATGGTGAGGGTGAGGAAGGCATCAAGGAGAACACTTAGGTCTTGACCAACCAACTGGAAGAAAGAGAAGCAATTGGGAGGCTGAAGAGGCAAATATCTGTGGTAAATGATTAAAACAGTAGTAAAACATTAAATTTGAAGTGTTGATAGGATGTTCAAAATTTTCAGGAAGGCACTTAATATCTGGGATGAAGATCAGAGGAGAGATCTAGCAAAGAGATACATATATGAGAAATATACAAAATTTTACATATGCAGTTTAAATAAGGTAGATAAATGTGCTCACCTCAGTTCAGTTCAGTTCAGTTCAGTTCAGTTCAGTCACTCAGTCCTGTCTGACTCTTTGCAATCCCATGGACTGCAGCATGCCAGGCCTCCCTGTCCATCACCAACACCCGGAGCTTACTCAAACTCATGTCCATTGACTCAGTGATGCCATCCAACCATCTCATCCTCTGTCGTCCCCTTCTCCTCCTGCCCTCAATCTTTCCCAGCATCAGGATCTTTTCAAATGAGTCAGTTCTTTGCATCAGGTGGCCAAAGTATTGGAGTTTCAGCTTCAGCATCAGCCTTTCCGATGAATATTCAGGACTGATTTCCTTTAGGATAGACTGACTGGATCTCCTTGCAGTTCAAAGAACTCTCAAGAGTCTTCTCCAAAACCACAGTTTAAAAGCATCAATTCTTCTGTGCTCAGCTTTCTTTATAATCCAGCTCTCACATCCATACAAACTACTGAAAAAACCATAGTTTTGACTAGATGGATCTTTGTTGGCAAAGTAATGTGTCTGCTTTTTAATATGCTGTCTAGATTGATCATATCATAGCTTTCCTTTCAAGGAGCAAGTATCTTTTTAATTTCATGGCTGCAGTCACCATCTGTAGTGATTTTGGAGCCCCCAAAATAAAGTCTCACTGTTTCCTTTGTTTCCCCATGTATTTGCCATGAAATAATTGGACTGGATGCCATGATCTTAGTTTTCTGAATGTTGAGTTTTAAGCCAACTTTTTCACTCTCCTCTTTCACTTTCATCAAGAGGCTCTTTAGTTCTTCTTCATATTCTGCCATGAGGTGGTGTCATCTGCATATCTGAGGTTATTGATATTTCTCCCAGCAATCTTGATTCCAGCTTGTGCTTCTTCCAGTTCAGCATTTTGCATGATGTACTCTGTATACAAGTTAAATAAGCAGGGTGACAATATACAGCCTTGATGTACTCCTTTCCCGATCTGGAACCAGTCCATTGTTCCATGTCCAGTTCTAACTGTTGCTTCTTGACCTGCATACAGATTTCTCAGTAGGCAGGTCAGATGGTCTGGTATTCCCATCTCTTGAAGCATTTCCAGTTTGTTGTGATCCACATAGTCAAAGGCTTTAGTGTAGTAAATAAAGTAGAAACAGATGTTTTTCTGGAACTCTCTTGCTTTCTCATTGATCCAACAGATGTTGGCAATTTGATCTCTGGTTCCTCTGCTTTTTCTAAAACCAGCTTGAACATCTGGAAGTTCACGGTTCATGTACTGTTGGAGCCTCACTTGGAGAAAATTGAGCATTACTTTACTAGCATGTGAGATGAGTGCAATTGTGCAGTAATTTGAACATTCTTTGGCATTGCCTTTCTTTGGGATTGGAATGAAAACTGACCTTTTCCAGTCCTGTGCCCCTGCTGAGTTTTCCCAATTTGCTGGCATATTGAGTGCAGCACTTTCACAGCATCCTCTTTCAGGATTTGAAATAGCTCAACTGGAATTCTACCACCTCCACTAGCTTTGTTCATAGTGATGCTTCCTAAGGCCCACTTGACTTCACATTCCAGGATGTCTGGCTCTAGGTGAGTGATCACACCATCATGGTTATCTCAGTCATGAAGATCTTTTTTGTATAGTTCTTCTGTGTATTCTTGCCACCTCTTCTTAATATCTTCTGCTTCCTCTTGCCACCTCTGCTTAATATTTCCTTTTTCTCTATAACCTTTAGCATAATCTGATATGCTTTATAATTATTTGATTACTTTTTTATTCCCTATCTCTCTTAAACTAAAATGTTATGGAAGGTTCATAAGAACAGTGATCCATCCCCATAGATTAGTACAGTTCTTTTTTTTCTTTTGAATACAGTCAACATACATCATGACCTGGGAGGGTTTAAGATTTCACTCTGGTTGGAAGCTGACACGTTATTCTGCCACAGTTAAAGGCAGTCTGACAGAAGACACAGACTCCTGACTCAGAGAAAAGAGATGTAATTACTCAGTAGCAATAGCCAGAGTCCTAGCGTTTGCTCTGGTTCCCCAGGCCCAGCCTCCATAGCGTGACATGAAGAGGGCCAAGGAAACATACAGAGAAAGCACAATGTGCTACAAGGGAAGGATGCCAAGCTTTTAAAAATCCCTAAATTTTTTCAAGGGCACTATGCCTGGAAATTCCCTGGTGGTCCAACAGGTAGGATTTGGTGCTCTCACTGCCATGGCCCAGGTTCAATCCCTGGTTGGGGAACTAAGATACCACAAACCATGTGATGCAGACACACACAAAAAAGCATTATACCTGCCTAAACTTTGCCCTACTGAGAGATACTATCTTATACCCAATGGCAAACAAACCTCCCCTTTATACCAGAGAGAGAGACTCTTCTACATTCCAAGGCTATTTCCTGTACAAACACTCTTGAAAAGACTGTTTGAAACACTGCAGTCGATGCCTCTACCCATAAGGCATGCAGAAAGATGAGAAAGAATTGAGAATTATCTCCCCAAACCACACATGGTTCCAAAATATACACAAGGCATATTTAGGAATGAAAGATCAATTCTTTGAGGTAGGTAGTATTATTATTTCCATCCCCAGGTGAACTTGTCCAAGGACATAGAGCTGGTAAGAGTCTCTGGTGAGCCCACTCTACCTTGGAGTACACACACACCTTAGGAAAGAGAGTCCTCCTTACCTCTAACCTGGCCCTCTGTCAGCTACTTTAGGCTTTGTGAATGGGTGGCAGAAAAAGACAGAAAAGAGAGAAAGAATTTTAAAAGCTGAAGAAAAAGAAGCAAGAATGGAATTTTTTAGATATTCATACCTCTTCATACACCCAGAATTACAGAAGACACGAACTTTTGAGTTCACCTTACGGATGAGAAAACCAGGACTTGACCATGGGCTTTCTCTCCATAGTCAGAGGAAGTTAGGGCAAGAACCAAGTGACCAACAGTAATCACTTCCTGACAGTCTTTACCTTGCACATTTCAGGCCTAGGGCATTCCTCCCCTACACCTTTCTTACACTAGTGGTGTGCCCCAAACCTGGAGGACAGGCTATGCTACGGAGTCAATCAATAACCAAGATCTGTGACGCAGAGTGGGAGGTGGAGACTGGAAGCCCACGCTGCCTATATGACCCTTGCAGTCCCAGGGTTCCGGAGCCAAGTGGTAAGTTTGGTGCAGTTTTCGACTGAGCTTCTAGAACCAGCACTTCAGCCATGAAAGTGGCAAGTATCTTTCTCCTCACTGCCTTGGTTCTGATGAGTTTATCTGGTAGGTGTCTTTGTGTATTTTTCTGATTTGAGTAAAACCTTTTTGACCTGTTGCCTTATTGAGCACATTACTTTCAAGACTTAGAGTCTACTCTTGAATAGATCTTTTGGTTCTAGGGAGACGAAAAAGGATCAGTGGATGAGAATTATATATAGAAAGAGGGATTTTAACATAACACAGGAAAACAATTTTACTAGTGCTCAGACATGAAATGTTTTTTTCCTCAGGTAATGAAGCTGACTCTTCATCAGAGATATGGTAGAAAAGTGAAGGGATTATTTCAACATCAAGTACCCTTCTAACTCTGTGCATGTTTAAGGCCAATTTACAAATTTTATGTTCTCATGGAATTGTAGAAATAGGTTACAATGGTTTCCAGTTATTCAGTGTACAGGGCAGAGTTTAAGAATTTGACTTTTGACCTACAGAATATTTTTAGAAAAAATATTCTTCTTGAATAGATGGTGTGTGTTTATCTTCAAACTGTCTTGATAATGCTGAGAGATAATCTGAACCCCCAGAATCGGCATCAGCTTCCTTTTTGTCTTTGGAAATGGATAATGTGTTAAATTTTTTATCAGATCTAGCAAAGAAACCAAATCAACACTTTATGAAAACAGGAACAATGCTGTTTGTTGTATTAGCTAAATATTTATGGGAGCGGTGGTCCCTTTTCCATTTCTTATGCATATCAATTAACACAGATAGATGCCAGTGTGGCGATCACCTGCTCATTAAATCTTAGACTCAACTAAATTCTAAAATCCAGTGGGACTCTCACCACATCAGGTTCTGACTATTCCAGGGACCTTCTTTTCCAAGCCCGTGAGTGTCTTATGCCTTTTCAAAACATTTAGCTCGGTAGAAGTACCTCCTTACTTAGTTGACCTCAGAGATTGTTAATAACAAAATCAAATCTGACCAACATTTCTTCCTTTAGAAGAAGTGACTAATACTATAAAATTAGTCCATCTTCCCTGCAATGAGCTCACCCACAGTCACCATATCCTACATAAACATGATGTCATCAAGACCTGCTATTTTCTGGAGAATGCAGCATGACATTTTGAGTATCTACCTGTAAATTCAAAAAATGTAAATTAAACTAATAGCACAATGCAATGGATGAAAAGAGGTCTTTGGGAACCAAAGTTTGAGTTGTCAGAAGATTCCACTTTTTAAAGCATCACTTACAAAAGAAGACTTATGTGTATATATAAAAGTTGGTTTTGCATCACAAGACCTGGTAATTGCTAGTGTTAACTGTTTTACTGGTTATAGAAACTCTCCATACCTTTATCTATAAACTTGAGATAGATATTTATATTTCCTATATCAATAACAAGTTGCTAACTATAATGTCAGTGAGCATTCAGAAGGTATTTGCTCTGTGCCTGAGACATCTGAAGCAGTAAGTACCTCATTTTTGTTTTCAAGGAAATAAGTCAATCTGTCTTAAATATACAAAACTTTTGTCCTAATCAAATTTTTGCTTAATTTGTTTGAGGTTTCAGAAGGCAGGCTGTGAGTGAACAGCAGTGAGATGTCCTTGAGGAAAAAAGATGGAAATCAGAAGGGCTAGGTGGTGAAAGAGGCCAGCAGAGAAGACATAGACTTAAATGGAAGCAGACATTTCTGAATGAGAATACTTCTGTCCTCTCCCATTCAAGACTCAACTTCACATGTCTGATTTATGTTTTCCAGGGAACAGTGGAGCTAACATCCTGGGAAGAGAGGTAGAGACAATTTTGTAATTTTTTTGCCTCTGGGGCTAGAAGTGTTTGTTCCAACCAAAGCAGTCTAACTCGCCTTTCAATTTATCCTCAAGTTAATACAAGGAGTATGAACGCTGGCAAGGCTTAACCTACTAAATGTGGGTAGTAATTGTAGCTCCCCATAGGTGCTTATGTTGAAGGACAAATTCTCAGATACATGGGCAATTTCTGTGTAGTCACGTTTGCTGTAAAGGGGTTTTTATATATAGTGGGGCTATCTTGTAGGACAAGAATTTTAAGTGAAGACCAGCGGAAGAAGTGTCCTCATTACATTTATATATAGTGAGAAGGCCAATGGCAAACCAAAAGTGCATGAGTAAATAAATTATTACATTTGGGATGTATTATAAAGAAGTTCTGATTACATTAGCAACTTACCCTAGAGTTTCCCTGGTGGCTCAGTGATAAAGACAGTTAATACCAGTGCAAGAGAGACATGGGTTCGATCCATGGTTGGGGAAGATCCCACAAGCCGCGGAGCAAAAATCATGTTTGCCAAAACCATTGGCAAATGGGGTTAGCGCTCTAGAGCCTGGCAACCACAATGACTGAGTCTTCCAGCTGCAAGTCCTGAAGCCCATGGGACCCTAGACTCAGCTCTGCAACAGGAGAAGCCAGTGCGAGGAGAAGCCCACACCCGCCAAGTAGCGAGTAGCCCACGCTCACTGCAACCAGATAACGTCTGCACAGCAACAAAGACCCTGCGCAGCCAAAAATAAAGAAATAACAGAGTCAAGTGGTGAAGAGCTAAAGTTCAGGACCTGACTGACAGGGTTTAAATCCAAGAACCAGTAATTATTAGGTGTGTGACCTAGGATGATTTACTCCCTTTGTACTTCATTATCCTTCCTAGAAGAAAAGTATGATAAAAAGTTCATAGGCTAGTTGTGAAGTTTAAATATAATAATGCATAAAAAGCATTTAGGATAGTGTCTGCCCTGTGAAAGTCATTTCATAATTACTAGTTCTTACTGATGGTAGAGAAAACAGGCTGTGCAAAAACTCCAAAGGTGGAAGGCACTGCATGTCTTTAAGTGATTTGGATAAGACCAGGGTAACAGGACTACTGTGTGCAAGGAAAAACATGCTTCGGGGTGTGGCTGACCTGAGAGAAGGGAGCACTTGTAGTGACTGTAAACTTGAACATTATCTCACTCACCTTATTCAAACCTCACAACACCATGATGAGACAGGTAGGAAAAAGGACAACACCATTCTTGTTTTGCAAATGAAGTGACTGTGGTTCAGAGACACCAAGAGATTTACCAATGTCACACAGCCTGTAAGTAGCAGAAGCATTACTTAAAACCAGGTCTTCTGAATGCAAATTTTGGATTCTTCCCTTTAGAACACTTAGTATCATCCTTCCAATCCGTTTTTAAGGTGATCAATTCAAGGAGATTTTAGAGACTGTGCTATGAATTCAATAAATGAAAAATGGTTCATTCCATTTATAGGCCAAGTGTACAAATGAAGTGAACGGATGTCCCAGGATCTATAACCCTGTCTGTGGGACAGATGGAGTTACTTATTCTAATGAATGCTTGTTATGTATGGAAAATAAGTGAGTACAAGCTTGAATTTCTTTTAAAATATATATTTTAAGCTAGATGTCTTCAGATTTTTATATATCTAAGACTCAGTGAATATGCCAATAACATGAATTTCATCATGTGAAAAACAAAGTACCTAGTTTTCCCTCAAACATTCTTGATCTCTTTTTCTCAATATATATCTGTAAAGATTATATAGAAGTGTGTGTGCCTTATAATAGAAAAGAGTATACATTGTGTCAAGCATTGTGCAAGGTATTTAATATTCACAATGACTCTATGAGGTAAATAATACTAAGCTTATTATGCCCAGGAGAAGATTGAGATTTAGTTAGTTTAAATAATGCTCAGCAATGAGTGATAGATCTGGTACGAAATCCTTGCTCTTTCCATGATAAAGTCAGGTACCAGCCTAAGTACATGTGAGATACAGAAAAAAATCCTCCAGGTTTTGTCTCCCAGTTTGCTTACGCTCAACGCTCAGTGGGGTCAGTGGTAGTGTAAGCAAAGGCTCTGAGAGCACAAAATCAAAAAGAATTAATCATGCCTGCTAGGATTTTGAGAAGTTTGGAGGCTTTCTCTAGGACATTCTAAAGAAGGAGAGAGAAGCATTCCAATATGAAGAAAAAACTGAACAAAAGCCAGAAAGTAAGTAATAATATGGTGGAGTATAAAATGTGTTTAAGAAATTACCAAGCAATAGAGGAGAGGAAGTGTTTGAATGCTTCTTTCAATTAAAGTCAGTTCTGTGATAAAAACCCCAAGCTTTTATAGCAAACGAGATAGTATGGATTTTTTAAAGCTCACAATATACCCCAAATTCCATTATACTTAAAAAAAAAACATTCTTCGCAATAGTAATCATCGTGTTTACTAAAGTCCTAAAATATGCAAATGTGAATTATATTGATTAGGTGACCACAAACCTATCTTGGTCACACTTTTTGTTAATGGATGTGAGAACCAGCCTCAGTGGAGTTTCTGAACTGACTGTAGGTGGCTAGGTGATGGGACTCAGACTCACGAGCTCAGAGAAATAGATTTGCCACAGATGTTCTGTCTTTGCTACTGAACACTTTCTGCCAAGCATTGTGCTAGTCTCCTCCACTTTTCTTGTGAATATAACTAAGAGAAAATAGCACAAATAAGGTAGCTTCTTGTAACTTGTGACAAACGCCATTGAATGGGTGTAGCAATGTGCCATAGGAATGAAGGAGAGAGACAGATTGCTTCTTACTGAAAGGGTCAAGAAAGGATTCATGAAAAGGAAGTCATTCAAACAGTGGTCTGTTTTCAGAGTATCACAAAAGCCTTCCAGGTTAAATAAAGATGTAGAATGGTCAAACAAAAGATTCCACAAGGAACCTAGAAAACTCTGATATTTTGGAACTGATATGGTGTTAAGACTGATTTAGGCTCAAATGACTGCATGCACTTCCATCATTCCACTGCTCTAATTCATTGTATCATGAACCCTCTTTTTGATCTGCTTTAAATCATTTCAGAAAATTCTTGGTATTTAACAAGGATTGTGGAATTAGGTTCCCAGGGAGAAATATTTAATATCCTAAAGTTTTAGGCTGAAAACATTAGATTCTCTGCTTTTAAAAAAATTATAAAAGAAAGTTGAAACCACCTGTTAATTTTCTCATGGCCTATGTTGTTGATGTTAAAGTCAAACATCATATTTCTGTCCAAGGGGAGGGGAAAGCAGTACAACAGCCTTGAGACTTGGGCGATTTCCAAGTGCCAAGATCAAACAGCCCAATATTTAGAGTGAAACCCTGGAAAAACATGAGCATAAGGCTAGGACACCCTGTTTCTTTAGACTTTAAAAATCTATCAATCCTACCTGCTTTTTCTACTCTTTTAAAAATATGTAAATAAGGGAGCAATATTTGAATGCCCAAAAAAGTAATTTCTCTTCCTATATTTCTCTGATAAGAAAGCAGGAGAGAGAAATGTGGCTTTTTCAAAAGTACCATTTTAAAAAAAAGTATTTTTAGTTGGAGGATAGTTGTTTCACAATGTTTATACAACAGTGTGAATCAGCCGTAAGTATACATATGTCTCCTCCCTCTTGAACTGCCCCCACCTTGTCCCACCCCACCCCCCGCCCAGGCTGTCACAGAGTACTGCGTTGAACTTCCTGTGTTGTACAGCAAACTTTCTATTAGATATCAATTTTATATATGGTAATATGTATGCTTCAATGCTACTCATGTATCATTTTGCTTTTCTTTCTACTGCCCATTAAAACCCCCAAACAAGTACTAATATATTGTATGGTTAACTAGATCCAAGTTCTGACCCTAGCTGTTTTGTTTCAAGATGAGTAGACGAACAAGGGCTTGCATCTCCTTGATCATTATGCTCCTGGCAAATATATTCAGTAAGAACTTTTTCTCCAATTACTCTATATCTTCTCAGGCAACCTACACTGGCAAATTCTTTTCTATAAACTAGGATTCTCCAGTAGGAACTTTTTGCAGTGACGGAAATGCTGTCCAATATGGAGGCCTCTAGTCATGGCACCAGCACTTAAAACGTGGCTACCATAACCAAAAAGCTGGACTTTTAACATTATTAAACTGATTTAAATTTAAGCAGCTATATGAGATCATGTCAGCTGTCATGGACAGCATAGCTATGGAAAATAAGTCAAACCATGGGCTCTGGCTAGATGCTAACTAAAGCAACTATCCTACGAGATAGGGATAGGATTTCCTTTTGCAAAACCTCACAGATGGGAATCCCAGAGTCCTAAGGCAAAGGTCCGAAAGTAGCCTGGGCACCTGCTAAGCTGGAAATCTGGTGGCTAGGACAATGACGTCAGCAGGAAAAGCAACAATGGATTAAAGATTAATTCCAAGGCTTTTAATGATGCCCTGCTATATCTGTCAACTCTATAAGGATGAACATTTTCCCCTTCTGTTGTATCCTCAATATAGGTGGTAGTTCTCAATCAGTATTTGATGACTTAATAAGTGAATGAATATATGAATAAGAGAAACAGAAATGGAAGGAAATCTCAAACCTCTCATTTTAAATAAAGCTGAATTTTTTCCTTGTTTTCCCCCCATAGTTACATTTTCTCAGCCAAGTTTAAACTAATTTTTTTTTTTTCCCAATCTCTTCTACAGGGAACGTCAGACTCCTGTCCTCATTCAAAAATCTGGGCCTTGCTGAGAACCAAAGTTCTGAAATCCCATAAGTACACTACAATGCGTGGCTGGCCTGATTGCTGAATAAAGTGCATCTAAATACGTCCTGTTGCTACCATATGCTTTTTCCTCAAAGGCATGTTTGATTATACCGAGAACAGAGGATGGAGGCAAACTCAAAATAAACCAAGTTTTACAAAATACAGCAATCCTATAATTTTGGACAGGGTTTCTTTCAGGATGCTTTTCCCTTCCCCATCCTCCTCACATTCTGAGGACTCTGTCCCAGGAAATGTGACTGCAGACATTAAGTGACAGGATACAGTTGATCACAAATATCGTAATCCCAAGGGGATTAGACTAGCATGTTAAGAAACAATTGGAAAATTCTCAGTCCAGAAACATGTTGCCTCATACCATTCACTGACTGAAATAATTTCTTTAGGGTTCCTTGGAATTTAACTGAGCATCTATTGTGCCTGGCACTGGTCTAGGCACAGAGGCATACGATTCTGAAATGCTGCCTGTCCAGTGGAATAGAGTTTAGTCTTTTCCATATATCTCACAGTGGATTTGAGGTGAAACATGACTTTCTCAAAGAGGCTCTGAATCATTGAGGAAACCAAAAGAGTTACATTTTCTCGGCTGTGTGGTGGAGGAGCCTTTGCATTCAGCCTTAATCCTCCCCCAGCAGAGACCATTCCCCACTAGTTACTGAGGTGAGGGGCAGTGATGTAGAGCTTCCCATTTTCCCTGGCAACCCGAGGACTATATCTCTGGCTTGACTTGGAGATCTGCTTTTTTGGGTCTCACGGGTTTGCGCTAAGATGAACAAAGAGGAACTAAGACCTGATTCTGATTTAACTTTTGCCGCCAAAGCACTCCCAAGAGATGACCTGCTGTGAAAAATAGGGACTTCAGACCTAGAGACTACAGATGAAATGGTCATGAGGCCTTTGTGTAGTTCACTTTGCTTTACCTATGAGCCACAATAACCCCGTGTGGTTAACCTTATCTGGTGAGTACACTTAGCAAAGTTAGATAACCTGACTTATATCACCACCAAATAAGGTGGCAAAATTAGGCTTTTAATTCAGGACAGACTCCAAATCTAATGCATTTTAGTCTAAACCACAATCACCCCAGGTAGACTATCCCTTCCTGATTCTTCTACAGGAACTTTAGGTAACATGCTCACATTAAATGGCATATGTAGAAATAAGAAGTGCCTCAAAAGGAAAAAGATATCTATAACCACAAAAATAGAGAAGGAAAAACAGCTTGAATTCCTAAACTCAGACAAAGAAGTAGCCCAGAATGGAAAGTGGATAGAGGGTGAGATGACCCTGAGATGCATCAGGTTCCCTGATAAATAATGGAGAATTCATCACCCACTGAAGCCAGGGTAGCCAATAAAATCTGCCCACACTTGCAAAACACAGTTGCATGACACTTAAGTTTTAGGTTAATTTCTTGTGATATTCAGAATATACATGGCTTGAGGTTTAAATCTGACCACTAGGGGATGCTGTGGTCTACTAAGTGACAGCCAAACACAGCTTACAGCTCACCAGGTTAAATTATGGATGCAAGATGGCTTCCAGCATCTTGTCTGTGATGCTAGAGGACATTTGAAGGGCAATGCTAAGCTTAAGGAACTTTGCTCTAGTAAAGAGATTTAAACATTGAATGCTAGAAATTGTCGAGGTCTGGAGAGAAGAGATTTGGAGATTACAGGCAGAGGCAATACATAAACCTAGATTGTCTACCTTTAATGGTTCTGCTCACTTTCTGACTTGTTAAAAAACAAATTTAGGCAACCCACATTTCTGCCTGGCTTTATTTTTGAGGCCTCCAACCTAACTGTTGCTAGGCCAAATTCTTGGGACACAAGACAAACAAGAGGAAAGAGCTGCCCCTGGAAAGAAAGGAAGGACAACTAATGGCATCTGAAAGCAAATTTATGAGTCACATGATTCAAGGATCTGAAACTGAGAGGGATCCTGGAGGGCCCTCCTGGATAGGAATCCTTTCCCTGTCCCATATTTCTCATTTGTAGAAAAAGGGCTTCAGACTCCTAGGCCTTTCCTGAGTTCCAAATAGCACATTCAATCAGGAAAGTAAGAGAATACAGAAACAAAGGAAGAGCGATCAAGAAACTATAATGCAGTGATTAAAATTGCGTCCTAGTTCCTTCCTCCTTAAGGGGTGTTGTTGCTGTTCAGTTGCTAAGTCGTGTCTGACTCTGCAACCCTGTGGACTGCAGCATGCCAGACTTCCCTGTCCTTCACTATCTCCTGGAGCTTGCTCAAACTCATGTCCATTGACTTGGTGATGCTATCCAGCCATCTCATCACCCACTTCTCCTCTTGCCATCAACCTTTCCCAGCATCAGGGTCTTTTCCAAGGGATACACTTAATGATATCTTTGAGTTCTTCTGAAAGAACTAAGGCCCACGCCCAGGAGGATGGTAACTTCAGGCTGAGCACAAAGTTCCCAGAACCACCCTGTTATCTCACCCACCAACCAATCAGAAGAGAATCACACGCACTAGAGCCCTCACCCCAAATTTTACCTATAAAAATTTCTCCCTAAATGGCATCAGAGAGTTGGGGTTTTTGAGCATAAGCCACCTCATGCCCGATGCTTGGTCCTCCAATAAGTCTCTGCTCCACACTCTGATGTTTTGGTTGTTTGGCCTCACTGTGCAATGGCACGTGAACTTATGTTCAGTAACAGACCGATTTCTTACAAATGACTTTTTCCTGCCAATCTGGATTTGGAAAGGAAAGGACAAAATGAAACCTACCTTTCTCTCTGGAACAGGCACCACAGATAGAAACAGTGATGAGCCAGCTGACTTTGGTGTCAACTACAAATTGGCGGTTGCCATCTACCTATCTACTGCTGCAAGGATTAAGTCATATGCTGCTACAGGTGCTGACCTTCAACATCCCCTGAAAGGAATTCAGGAAGAAGATCAGAAATGAAGCACTCAGTTGCAAAGGTGGGGGATGGCAGGACAGGTCTTTCAGATAGATGATTTCAGGAGCCCAGTTCTTGTATCTCCCCATATTTAGAAAAGCACTAAAATCCTTCATGGTAATCACTGTTCCCTGTAACTAGCAAAGGCTTCACGAGACTAGCAGAAACTTTCTGGAAAAAATATGTGCTTGATTGCATGTATTCCCCCTTCACCAAAAATCATGTATATACTGACCATTCCCCCCCGCCGCCCCCCCCACGGGAAAGGTTCTCAGAGCTATATGAGGTGTTGTCTCCTGGGCTGCAGTCCTCATTCTGCTCCAAATAAAACTTAATTTGCAATTCTCACATCATGCCTTTTTTTTTTTTTTAAGTCCATATAACTATTCTTACAGGCTTCTCATGCTGCTAGTGGTAAAACAAACAAACAAAAAAACCTGCCTGCCAATGCAGGAGACAGACAGGGGTTTGAGATCTGATTTGGGGAGATCCCCTGCAGGGAGGGCATGGCAATTCACTCCAGTATTCTTGCCTGGAGAATCCCATAGACAGAACAGCCTGGTGGGCTACAGTCCATAGGGCTGCCAAGAGTTGGACATGACTGAAGCAACTTAGCACCACACAAGTATTCTCATCTTTGGCCAGCTCCTGCCAGATTTCCCTGGATCCTCTCTGCAGCTTTCCCTGTAGGTTCTGGAGAGAGTCGTGTGTCCCAGTGGCCACCAGGAACTTTAAAGAAGGAAAAGGAATTTTCCATCTATCCTTTATGGTGAGTATTGGCTGAGAAGATCCCATTTTCTTCAGGACACATCTTCTCAAAGGCATGTCATACATGGATAAGCTTATCTAGCTTAAAAGTTCTCCACTGTGGCCATTGTAATTCATGATTATCTTTGGAAAGCTTAACTTGCTCGTTCAGCCTTCAAACAAAATTTTACTTGCTGGAGGCCTTACTCTGGATCCAATCCAACGTAAACTGGACCCGGTCTGACCCTCCATCGGGTCTGGTTTAGGGGTCGGACCAGGTCCGAAACAGTCCTATCTCTATGTCCCACGCCACTCAACTCAGGCCAGTTTGGGGATCCAGGCCACGGGGAGAAAAAAAAATGCTCAAAAAGCAAAAATGCTCAAAATAGTGAACACTCCTAACACACAGTCTATGGATGGAGGATTGGAGGAAACTCACCCACCACCTCCAGAGGCAGTGAGGAAGCAGCGACTCAAGGGACTCCTCGGGTTCCTTCGCTGCTGTTGCTCGTTGCCGCTGAGGGCCGTCAAAGGTCTCCTTGGTTCCCTGTTCAGCCACCAGACCTGTGAAAAGATAAACTGAGGCATATTAAAAATTCTGTTTGAGCAAAAATGGATTCAAATTGTGCAGCATCCAAATTAGCAGTTAGGAAGGAGCCCCAAGAGTCAGTGCAAAATGGCGTTTACATTCAGAAAGGAGGCGGGACGAGAAGTTACTAGACAAAAAGCAAATTGAGTATTGTAGGGTCACTTTTCTTCAGGGGATGGCGGGGGTCTATCAGGCAGATTGCTTAACTGATGCTGATTAGGCAATTTCTGATCACTAGTTTAAGATTCTATTTCTGGAAATGGAAACTAAAATTAAGTTAACTCAGTTGGTGACATGGGTCTTAGCCTAAGAAACTCCATTTTGGGCAGGTTGCCTTATTTTTAACAGACCCATCAGAAAGCATGTGAATTGCTATTTGATTTGCTGTTTCATGTCTTGTTGGTTCAGCAGCTCATGGAGGGAGACTCAAGAAGGAGGGGATATATGTATACATTTGGGTGATTCACAGTTGTCCTATAGCAGAAACTAACATAACATGTAAAGCAGTTATATGCTAATTTAAAAAAGAAATTTACAACTGAAATGTGTTTACAGGAGAGAGGCTACCATGATAGGGAAGAATTTGCAACTTTGTGCTATGACAGATGGTTGAAAGAATAGGAAACTTTGGTCTGAGGAAAGGAAAACCTTTAGAAATCTGGTGGCTTTTTTCAAACAATTTAAGGGAGAGTGTTAACACCATGAAAGCAGAAACTCTCTTCTCAGTGCTGTATTACAGGCTGGAAGACAGTATCTATCATCTAGAAAGTGCCTAATTAATATTCTTTTTGTTACATAAATGAATGAAGAAGAGAAATTAACATGCTCTTTTTGGCCCCAAAAGGTAGAATTTAGACTAATTGAGTAGGGATTAAAGGGAGGTTAATTTGGGTTCAGTAGAAAATCAAATAGTATAATAGTTAAAATCAAGGACTCTGGGTTAGAGTCCTGGGCTGGAATCTGGTTTTACCACTGTTTAACCATGTGTCCTGGGAAAAGGCAGAGAATTTCTCAATGTCTCAATTCCTTAATCTCTTATATAGGGTTAATAATAACAATAACAAGTCCCTCTTAGGGCAGTCAGCACAATGCCTGCCTTATAGTTAGGTGTTCAAGAAGGATTAACTATTGTTGTTGTTGTTATTCATCTCATAACCCTTTGAGCTCGCTAAAGAGGTCTCCTGGTACATGAACATTTCCCTGATAGGAGGAGAAACAATTCACTACCTTATTAAATTGTTATCTTACAGAAGAGAGTCTTTAACTGGATCCAAGGTCAGACTAAAATCTCTCTGCTTTTAACTATAGAAAAATTCCAGAACTATAAACCACACCCCCAAAACAAAAACTCTAGAGTAGCGGCTGGGAATAAGTCTTGCGGAAGGAGAAGGTTTTTGTGGCCCTCATAGAAGATAAGGTAGTAAACCCAACTTCCACTGTTATAACATTCCCCTTCTCTGGAGAAATAAGAAATGCAGGACAGTTTCCCTTACTGGTTTCAGAGTATTTGAAATTTAAAGCTATCAGACCAAAACAGTATACAAAAAAATATTTTTGTCTATTGGAGAAGTAAACTTGTTTGAAATTAAACTTTTTTTTGAGTATATTTTTTAATAGTTGATGATTTCTTATAGTTTATGGAGCCTCCTGAAGAATAGGAACATGAAAAACATTGAACCTTTTATTTCCATTTCTCTTGCCCAGTTTAGCCCCTAAAAACCTTTGCTTATTCCAACTAAGTTAAAATAAAATGTATTTGCATAATAAAGGAGGCAATTACATTAAAATGTCCTAAGCTCTACACTGCCAACAATTTTCCTTTGTTTTCATTCATTATGTAAGCTGTACCTAACTTTTAGCTAAAAATATGAAAAATGGAGGTAATAAGATGATGTTCATGAAAAAGGAGTAATACAGATTTTGCTTTTCAACAAATAGACACTCACTGGAAAGCCAACAAACATCAAAAATAAAAATGGCTATTTGGCGATCAGGTCAGAAAACACCATTTGGAGGAGTGCCATTTGTGGCCATGCATTTTTTTAAAAGATGGGAATATTATATGTTGCAGGGATGGGGATGCCTTCCAGGGCCCGGAATTGGGCTCTTGTCTAACACTCGGAAATGAATTGTCCAAGGAGACACACGTGCTGACAAAGCAAGAGACTTTATTGGGAAAGGGCAGCTGGGTGGAGAGCAGTAGGGTAAGGGAACCCAGGAGAACAGTTCTGCCACATGGCTCCCAGTCTCAGGTTTTATGGTGATGGGATTAGTTTCCGGTTGTCTTTAGCCAATCATTCTGACTCAGAGGGCTGGAGAGAATAGCTGCTGCGCTGGATTCCCCTGTGGGACATCCTGCTGACTCAGACATTAGGCAGTCTGCCTGTAATGCGGGAGGCCTCGGTTCAATCCCTGGGTCTGGAAGATCCTCTTGAGAAGGAAATGGCAACCCACTCCAGTATTCTTGCCTGGAAAATCCAATGGATGGAGGAGCCTGGCGGGCTACAGTCCATGGGGGTTGCAAAGAGTCATACACGACTGAGTAACTTCACTTCTTCTTTTGACTCAGAGTCCTTCCTGGTGGTACACACCTTATTCAGCCAAGACGGATGCCAGAGAGGACTCTGGGAGGTGGTTGGACATGTGGTGTCTCCTTTTGACCTTTCCTGAACTCTTCCGGTTGATGGTGGCTGATTAGTTCCGTGTTCCTTACCAGGACCGCCTGTCATAAAACAACTCATGCAAATGGTTACTATCGAGACTGGCCAGGATGGGCGGTCTTAGTCAGTGTGTTTCCCCTAACGCTATAGATGACTGTTCTACTTATTGCATGTGTAGTCATGAATAAGGCATGTAAAATAAATTTAATACTATTTGGGGGGCTTTTTATTGTTCCCTGTTCAAGGAAGAAAAGGACTAACAAAAAGTGGCAGATTAGGAATCTAGTTGTGTTGTCAAACAGTTGTGTTAGAAAGAGAAAAATAAACACAAAGAAAACAACTGGGAAAATAAGAAAATGCATACCTGTGGAAATTAGAGGAGCAAAAAGCAGGAGACATGTGTAGCATAAAAACAATAATAACAATAATAAAGATAAGCACCTAAATAGAAAGAGAATGAGAGGCAGAGAGAAAGACAGTGAAAATTTAGGAAGTTTCATAGTGAATATAATTTTTTAAGGCTATATTCAAAGTAAGTTATTATATTTCGAACTGCTTATGCTAAATATTAGGGCTTTTTAAAACTCTTATTTACTGAGATATATGTGTTTTTCTTTAAAATTTACAGCTATATGTTTGAAATAATTTTTTTTTATTTCTGAAGACCTTTAAATACTCAGAAAATGGCTGAATAGAATTCAACTTTCAAATCTTAGCAATGTAAATTAGCTCTTAATGTCTTGTAAAGTTAATGAAAATTAATAAAGATAATAGGAGCTAACTTGTACTGAGTAATAATCCTGTGTCCCAGACCCTATGTTAAATGCTTCCCTTGCATTGTCCCATTGAATTCTCACAAGAACCACCCCACAAACCCCCAACTCACCCCCCAGAGCCTCATTTTAGAAATGAGAAAACTGAGATTCTCATTCACTCAGGGTTATAACTAGTAAAACTGCAGAGCTCCTTGGTTTACATGTCATGTTACACTCTCTGCCCATCTCTCACTTATAACTGCTACTGCCTTGATCTATGTCAGCATTTATAGCCTCTCCTTCTTTAAAAATAATTACTCCAGGTTCCCTGAACCTACCATGCTCTCTAGCCTCTGCATTACATCTCTGAATTATCCTTATTGCTCAACTCTGCCCCCCACCCCCACCATTCTATTTCTCTCTCACACACACACACATATTATTCCCACACCCTCCATCTGTCTGATTTTTTCTTGGCTTATCAGATGAAGGTATGACCTCTGAGAATTCTTTCTTCACACAACTCTTCTTAAGTGTCCCCTCTTTTTGCTCCTTTTATGTGCTTGCCAATTTCTCAAACATTTTTTCATGATCTCTGCCACTGCAGAAGCCTTGGTCTCTCCAAAGTCTTCTAGCCTTTCCTCTTTTCTTGATTTTCTAGGTATCTAAAGCACTCTCAGGTATTTGAGTCAGGTCAGTAAATCTATTTCATAGCCAAACACACATCTCCTTCCCCAGTGCATGCTCACCAAAAAAATCAATGGTATCTAGTAGAGGCAAAACGTGAGGACCAACAAAATTTTCCATAGAATTTGAACAATGGACTCCATCCCTAAAATACTCTCTCGAGTCTTACCCCTCTTCTCCATTTCCTCAAATACCACCTTCTCAAAACCCAGCATTACTGCTGATATGACTTAAAATAACTCACTAGGTGCTCTACCTGCCCACGGTTATTCAGCCTGTCTTCCTTCCAATATATCCTCCTACTCTATACACTTCATGCAAACATAAGTGCTTAGTCGTTTCTGTTGTGTCCAACTCTTTGCGATATCACGGACTGCAGCCCACCAGGCTCCTCTGTCCATGGGATTTTCCTGGCAAGAATATCGGAGTGGGCTGCCATTTCCTCCTCCAGGGGATCTTCCAGCCGAGGGACTGACTGAACCTGTGTCTCCTGTGTCTCCTTCACTGGCAGGCAGATTCTTTGCCACTGCGCCGCCTGGGAACCCTTGCTTCTGGACCACGAAATAATTCAAGTAGTCCTTTAATGAAAAAGCTGTAATGGCTACACATTGTCTACTAAAGAAGGCTCTAATTTAGCCTGGTGGTTATAAGCCCTTAATGTCTTTCTGCATTCCTTTTTTATTTGTCACTTTTACCTATTTAATAAACATCACTTAAGACATTGATTCTTAAATTTCAGACTCAATGAGAATCCCCTGGAGAGTTTCTTTACAATTTCAGTGGCTTAACCTCACCTTGCAGATATTTCAGATCAGTGGAGTTGGGATGGATCCCCCGATTTCTCATCTACCTCAGTTGTTAAGCCTCCCATGAATTTTTTCCTGCTCTCCCAAACTGTTCTCTTCCAAATTCCCATAAAAATGTGTTGGTTCCTCTCTTATTATAACCACAGTCAATCTTGAATTATAAGAAAGTATGCTAATCTTTATGTGTTTGTTGGAGTTTCTTAGGGGAAGTAATTGAGGCCTAAGTATTTCTGCATTCTGTATTACATAAACACAACACTTTCTCTAATAAATGAAAGTTAATTTATGTCAAGAATGTTGTGGTGGCCAAAATTTGTAAAGAGCTGGGGTTCCTGCTTTCCTATTATATGAAAATTGAGATTTAAAAATTGACGTGTGGAGAAAGACAACTTTTCTTTACCCAATTATGTTCAGTAACTGGAGTCTACAAATTAAACTGATCTATAACAGATTGATTGGAGAAAAATGGCTGATTCATATCCATATAAAAGCTAACAAAAAAGTCACTAGTTTGTTTCATGGTTAAATTTAGAGGTGTATATGCTTAACTCAGTAGAGGAAAAGGAGGAAGAAGAAAAGGCTTCTATGGGAAGAACAAAGAGACACAAATGGGTTTTTAGGAGAGCAGAAGATGAAAAAGTGCGTGATGTTTGTCTATGCTCGTGGGAACGGTCCTTCTCTCTTCTTCAGTGACTTACTTTCATTTACTACAGGTTTACTCTTCTCTCTGTTCCCTGTAGAGCTGCCCCAGAGAGGGAATGACAGCAGTCTTATCTCCCAGAAGTTGCCTGGATCTCTGGATGAGCTGTTGCTTCTGTTCAGTAGATAAAATCCTGCACATTTAGGATGGGAGAAAGGGCCACTATCCATGGAAAAAAGAAAGCCAGACCTTCGGGAGGTAAGACTAAGGGCCTGGGGGTTGTATGCCTACTGCCCGCCTCTCTCTGCGTCCAGTGTAGGAGGCAGTGAGAACAAGGCTTCTTCGGGGTGAGAGGAAAGGAAACTGTGAAGCACAGGGAGATGGACCTAAGCATCAGGGAGGCGTATCTTCAAGGAAAAGATGATCACTGCTCTCGAGAGAGTCATCCCCATGCTTGATTTGTCACTTGGGTCACACCAACATTCTCCCAAACCCCTGCCCAGTGCAAACGATGCTCTCATATCTAGTTCCTGCCTTTACCTAGCTTGACCACATTTAGTTCGAGTTCTATTGGAAGACAGTGAAGTGTATCATGCTTACAAACTGTGTCTATAGGAAGAAAAATGGGCATTTTGCACACCTAACTAGGAAGAAGAAGCTGTACTAATTGATAATTTTGGAAAGTGAGACAGACTTTTCCTCTCAGACATTCAAAAACGCAAAGCCAGAAGTTACTTACCTGATAAAAAGTACTTTCAAGCAAACATCATTGAGAGAGACTGGTATCAATGATGTTAAGTTCTGAAAGAGAGAAGAGGGATAATTTGGTTCGTTCTAAGGAATCTGGGTGAAATACTCTATTTGAAAGTCACTAGACCAGAGAGAGAATGAGGCTGGGACAGAGCAAAGTCCCCTAACACCCTGCAGCTGCTTCCTCAAGACAGCATTGGCTGGAAGTCAGTTTCAAGTGGTAGGCAAAGAACTAAACCTTACCACTGTAAGAAAACTCGCCACTGTAACAGGATCCTTTTAGCAGTGAGAGATCTGCGCTTTGGTCCCAGGAGAGGAAATTGTGAACTTCCCTAGAAGGGATGGAAGGAGAAAGCAGGAGGAGGTAACTCTGCCCTCTGCACTCTGATCTGTGCGTCCTTGACAGTCCTGTACTGTCAACACATCCTGTACTGAAGTGATGTTCCTCTTAGAATCCGGAATACTGAGGCGGGAAGACCTCGTGCTAGCTATGATTCCCAGTGTGGCCCTGACACTTGCCAATGGAGTTGCTGTGTAGTTCTCCATCCCTCCTTTCAGAACAAAGGGAATTCCAGGGGTCACTTTCAGAGGCCATTCCTTAAAAAGGAAAACAGCGGGTTGTCCATCAGATGGAAACATCTGCCTCTGTATGCCTTGATTTCTGATTGCTACCATTAAATAGTCATCAAATTCCCACCTAATCTCCTTTTAAAAACACACAGTAGAGATGGTGTATATGTCAGTATCCCCTCTATGATGCATCCATGTCATAGAAGCCACTGAAGTGTGCTCTAGGACAATCATTTGAAGTTAGCTGTGAGTGACCAAGGTTTGTAAGGGTAAGTTGTTCCCCCTGAACTGGGAGAGCACATTAAATGTAAAAGAAGGGGGAAAACAGCTATAAGGGACAATATTGGCCAAATTGTATAAAGTAAGGAACAAAGCAAAACCAAATCAGGCATTAGAATAGGATTTCCCAGGGCTCAAATTATGCTTATATCATATTAATATCCAAATGAATTTTAGGGTTCCTTTCCCTTCATCCCAGCTAAGCTTTTCAGTTCTCTCTGCTAAGTCTCAGGGAGACCTAGGCCATCACCTGACCCAGCTTCTAAATCTTAATATTTACCTGTTCATCCTACTGTTCTCGCCTGGATGTATCTGCTGCCCAGGGCAGGCTCGGTGTAAGTCATGTCCATCCATCTCCAGAGATCAACTTAATTTAAATGAGCATATCCTTGTGGTTGCAAACAAGAGGGGTTTTGTTGATGTTTCTGGAAAACTGAGAAGGAGTCATTTTCCTAAGAAAGAAGTACTGCATTTATTTCCTCAAAGCCACTGGGAAAGAATGACTGATGGGCCAAGGTTTGCATTATACCATATGTGTGACACAAAGAGTCTGCGTTCAGTGTTGCTATGTCTCGATATGTTCAGTTCAGTTCAGTCGTTCAGTAGTGTCAGACTCTTTGCGACCCCATGAATCACAGCATGCCAGGCCTCCCTGTCCATCACCAACTCCCGGAGTTCACTCAAACTCATGTTCATCGAGTCGGTGATGCCATCCAACCATCTCATCCTCTGTCGTCCCCTCCTCCTCCTGCCCCCAATCCCTCCCAGCATCAGGGTCTTTTCCAATGAGTCAACTCTTCGCATCAGGTGGCCAAAGTTGGAGTTTCAGCTTTAGCATCATTCCTTCCGAAGAAATCCCAGGACTGATCTCCTTCAGAATGGACTGGTTGGATCTCCTTGCAGTCCAAGGGACTCTCAAGCATCTTCTCCAACACGACAGTTCAAAAGCATCAATTCTTTGATGCTCAGCCTTCTTCACAGTCCAACTCTCACATCCATACATGACCACTGGCAAAACAATAGCCTTGACTAGATGGACCTTTGTTGGCAAAGTAATGTCTCTGCTTTTGAATATGCTATCTAGGTTGGTCATAACTTTTCTTCCAAGGAGTAAGTGTCTCTTAATTTCATGGCTGCAATCACCATCTGCAGTGATTTTGGAGCCCCCAAAAATAAAGTTTGCCACTGTTTCCACTGTTTCCCCGTCTATTTCCCATGAAGTGATGGGACCAGATGCCATGATCTTCATTTTCTGAATGTTGAGCTTTAAGCCAACTTTTTCACTCTCCTCTTTCACTTTCATCAAGAGGCTCTTTAGTTCTCCTTCACTTTTTGCCATAAGGGTGGTGTCATTTGCATATCTGAGGTTATTGACATTTCTCCCGGCAATCTTGATTCCAGCTTGTGCTTCTTCCAGCCCAGCATTTCTCATGATGTACTCTGCATCATGACTCGATATGTAGTCAACGGAAAATATATTTGATTGGAGCAAGAGAGAGCTGTTTAAGTGACCTCCTTTATTTTAGTATTAATTAATGTTAGACCACAAATGGTAAACTGGTGATTTTAAAGTCATTAAGTAAATGCAAAATTACTAACTTTCAGCACTTAAACCAAGAATGATCTATATATTAAAGGACATGAGGCTTTTTAAAGTCAGATATACTGATTTACTCGGAGAAGGCAATGGCACCCCACTCCAGTACTCTTGCCTGGAAAATCCCATGGACAGAGGAGCCTGGTAGGCTGCAGTCCATGGAGTCGTATAGAGTCAGCCTCGAATGAGCGACTTCACTTTCACTTTTCACTTTCATGCATTGGAGAAGGAAATGGCAACCCACTCTAGTGTTCTTGCCTGGAGAATCCCAGGGACGGGGGAGCCTGGTGGGCTGCCGTCTATGGGGCCATACAGAGTCGGACTCGACTGAAGTGACTTAACAGCAGCAGCAGCATACTGATTCTCTGGCCTGTGAGACTATTATAAATGCTAATGGGAGATTCCAACTAAAGAGCTTCTTTCTAAAGATTCTTATGGCATTTGCTATATGATTACCCAGATTCTGCAGCAAATGTACCCTCATGTTTAACTTGCCTTTGCCATGTCTGCTTATCTTGACTTCTGATTAGTTTTGCTCTCACTGCTTTTTTCACCTGGGGTTCTCTTCCCAAATGCTTAACTGCAAGGAAACCTTTCCTATTCCAGAGAATATATTTCTAATGCTCTTTATTGCACCATACTTGGGGTGTTTCCTTTTATTTTAGACTGGCAGAAAATTACATCAGTGCCAATGCCGTGAGGTTTGGGGGCAAGGAGGCTGGAGTTTGGCTGTTTTTAAACTCTCTTACCTAAGTAGGCTCTGCGGAATGTTTGAACTGTACTTCCTTGAAGAATAACTTTGTTTATTGTAAAATTGGTTAACAATGAAAATTGTTACTAGACCAAGTACAGGCTAAGACCATCCCTTAGCCATTCAAAACCTCAGGAAGCACTCCTGTCAGGGAGGGCCATAGAGCAAGACCTCAGGAGTCAGAGGGAGGTGACAGAAGGAAATTTCTCTTTCATGCCCTACCTCTTCTAACTTCTGCTTTACTCATTTGCTATAAACCAAGTGTGCATTTCCTTTATCCAGTCACTTGTTCTTTGGCGTCATCATCTTAGGGGACTCAACCAATTAGAGGAAAGAAACACTGAAGGAGAAGGGACAGTTCATTGATATTTTGGAACCTCTTTAATCCAGAACCTTGAGAGGCAAAAAAAAGAGAGCAAGGCAGCTCTTTGGAAGGTGGGTTTTGATTTACTTAAGAGGACAGGAGGCAGAGCCTAAGAACACTGTTGTAAACCTCTTGCTGGGACAGTCATTAACTCTGGACTTAAGTATAAAGGACACTTTGAGCAGTTCAGCTGTGAAGACTAAGGAGAAAAAGATAATCAATAATTGCAACTGATTATAAGGACTCATCTATTTCATGGGAAATAGATGGGGAAACAGTGGAAACAGTGTCAGACTTTATTTTGGGGGGCTCCAAAATCACTGCAGATGGTGACTGCAGCCATGAAATTAAAAGACACTTACTCCTTGGAAGAAAAGTTATGACCAACCTAGATAGCATATTCAAAAGCAGAGACATTACGTTACCAACTAAGGTCCATCTAGTCAAGGCTATGGTTTTTCCTGTGGTCATGTATGGATGTGAGAGTTGGACTGTGAAGAAGGCTGAGCGCCGAAGAATTGATGCTTTTGAACTGTGGTGCTGGAGAAGACTCTTGAGAGTCCCTTGGACTGCAAGGAGATCCAACCAGTCCATTCTGAAGGAGATCAACCCTGGGATTTTTTTGGAAGGAATGATGCTAAAGCTGAAACTCCAGTACTTTGGCCACCTGATGCGAAGAGTTGACTCATTGGAAAAGACCCTGATGCTGGGAGGGATTAGGGGCAGGAGGAGAAGGGGACGACAGAGGATGAGATGGCTGGAATGCATCACTGACTTGATGGACGTGAGTCTGAGTGAACTCCAGGAGCTGGTGATGGACAGGGAGGCCTGGCGTGCTGCGGTTCATGGGGTCACAGAGTCAGACACGACTGAGTGACTGAACTGAACTGAACTGAGAAGGACTCAGCTTGAATTTTAAGTGTATATTGTTCGGTTTGTTTTACATCTCAGTTACCTGGCACACTATTATCCCCCAACAAATTAATGAAGAAATAACTGTAAGATTTATTCCTTGAAGGAACACTAGAGAACTATCCAGAGAGGGGCACAGAGTGAGTGTCTCATTGGACTCAAGTCCCACCATCAGCCTTGATTTCTCAGATAGGCTCTGGGCCCCAAAGACAATGCCTGGGCGGTGTGGGGAGCTCCAGAGAGGCTTCACAAAGTATCTCCTTTCACTGTCCTTCTATGCCCACCTACACCAAGTCCATATAACAAAGAAAGGGTCTGAAATAAAACCCAGCCTTCTGGTATACCTCTCTATGACTCCATACATGCTGGGACTGAGAGCTACAGGAGAAGAGAACAAGTACTGGAGGTGCCTAGGAGACTGCATGCCTTCTGATTCTACTTGAGTTGACTTGTTGCCCTTGGGAGCCTGTGAGCTATAGTCGCTGTTCAGTAGCTGAGGCGCTTATGAGAGACAGTAGAGCAGAGACCACGGAGGGCTCACATACTTCTGGGCACAAGAAAATGAAGATCTCTCTTCAGAATTATTTTTTTTCTCTGGGTCAAAAAGACTATTCTTAGACAATTCTTGGGGAATAAAAAAAGACTGCTTAAAATTGTCATTTGATGGCATCCTCTCATGCTTATCTGTGGTCCTCTGCCATGAAACCAAAGAAGAGGAAACTCTGAAAAGAGAGAATGCTCCTTCCTTTGGTTCTTTGTTTTTCACTGTGTCCCATGACTTGAGCTTGAGTGAGTAGTCTGGGAGAAGGCAGAATAGTTTAGGATATACATCGTGAATTTTCATTTCTCCTTATTTCAGCTAATCTTTTCCCATCATGCTGACTGTTAAAGCATCTCCAAGGTTTTCACTGAAAAGACTTTGCATTCATGCTAAGACGTTAGAACTAGCCCACCCAGGAGGAAGGGATAAACTTATTCACACTCTAAGTGTCCATATGTAACTGAGGAGGCTCTGACTTGCCATGGCCACCCACACCACAATGGTGATGCCTGAGTGAAAATTTGGCAGATAATGACAACCACAGAGATGGTGCCTGAGGTCCAGGGGTCTGACAGGACAGTTTGCCTCCTTTAATTTAGCAATGGGAAACCTAAATGCATATAGCTTCTTAAAGTATTCTTCACAAACTGGGTCTCTCATGCTAAGAACTGGTTCATGAAGACTCTCATAGGTAGCTCTGATGGGCTTAGAGGAGCCTGCAAGAAGCAAGCCTTTCCCTGCCTCATGACTCTACCTTTAAGCATGAGTGTAAAGTAGACAAGAATCTCAAGGAATGAGGACATTAGTTGAGGCACAGAATCCTGTTCTTTTTTTCCCCCTTGAGAGTCTTGTCTATATGTCAGGGCTTAAAATAATGGAGAACAAAATCCTGGGAGAATTCAGGAGGCATCATAGAAGATGCAGTTTAAAGTTTTACTCCTCCTAATTCTGCAACAGTGAATTTGTCCCCAAACTCTAGCTATAAAAGCCCACTCCCAGAGAGTTCGCTTGTGGTCTGTCCAGTGGTTAGGACTCAGCACTTTCACTGCCATGGCCCAGGTTTGATTTCTGATTGGGGAACTAAGATCCCACAAGCTGCATGTGGTGCAGCCAAAAATAAGTAAATAACTAAATAATTTTCTTTAAAAGCCCACCCCAGTTCTATGGTACTAAACATAAAGCATATCACACAGTTTACTGATCTAAAACTTGATGGTATTCTTCCAGAAGGCATATTTTAAAAAAGAAGTAAATAAACATAGCCTGAAGGTCAAATTTAGAGAGATCTGGTTATGCTCTTGGGTAGGAAAGACACTCATTATGCAGTGTAGGGATCTTACATCTGATACAGGCTGGAAGAGAGAGGTAGATTGCCTGTAAATGTTCTTTCTTGGAGAGGGAGCTCATAATAATTCATTCGCACCGAAGATCCCAACACTAGTGAAAAATTTGCTGAGAATTCTATAGAAACTTCTGACCACAAGAATAAAGCATATAGCTTACTTCCTGCGGAATGAAAGTGCCCCCTTTAATCAAACGACACCAGGAGACATGAATACTCGTGAGTCAGCATCCTGCCCACCTAAGAGGCAATATGAAGTTTCCTCTCCAGCACTGAGTCTCTTATCCCGAAGCATGTCATGAAGGCATCTCCTAGAAAGCTCTGAAGGGTTGAGAGACAAGGGAGCATTGTCTCTCAGCTTCTGTTTCACCCTTCACTACTTTGTTTTGTGTTATTAGGTCTGGGACTATGCAAACTCCACTGCTACCTGGCCAGTAAACTCTGCCAATAGCCAGTGCCAGAGGGAGACTGGAAGATCGTCATAAGAAGGGACTGGTTCTTTCCCATTTGCACCCTGTGTACTTGAGGTTCCTGTGAGCATCACTGCAGCAATCCTGGGAGGAGCAGGGAAGACAGGGGAGAAAGAAAGAAATGAGGGGAAAGAAGGGAGGAAAAAGAGAACTTACAGAGAAAAACTCAGACATTATGTTTGTTCACCCAAGTACCATGTATATTTTCTAAAAGCAAGGACAATTTCTTTCACAAGGATTCAATTATAAAATCAGGAAATTAACAATGATAAATTCTAATCTATATACTTCATTCAAATATTGCTAATTATCTCCTTAATGTCCTTCATGGCAAGTTGCTTTATTTTGTTCTGATTCCCGAGGATCCAATCCAAGATTCCAAAGCATTTAATAATCATGTCTCTAGTCTTCTCTAATCTAGAAGATTTTCTCAGTCTTACTTTGTCTTTTATTACTTTGACATTTTTGAAGCACGTAGGGCTTATTTTGCAGAAGATCCCTCAATTTGGGTTTATGGTGGTGCAGAGGTTAAAGCGTCTGCCTGCAATGTGGGAGACCTGGGTTCGATCTCTGTGTCGGGAAGATCCCCTGGAGAAGGAAAGGGTAACCCACTCCAGTATTCTTGCCTGGAGAATCCCATGGACGGAGCTTGGTGGGCTACAGTCCACGGGTCGCAAAGAGTCGGACACGACTGAGCGACTTCACTTTCACCGTTTCCTCGAGGATTAAAATTGCTATATCATGTGTCTGGCAGAGATTTCTTGGAAGGGATGTTGTGATCTTTTCAGTTCATCGTGTTAAGAAGGCACATGAGACCTATTTGTCCTGTTCTCAGTGCTGTAATCACTTGGTTAAAGAGTTGTCTACCAACTTTCATCACTATAAAGTTATTATTTTTGTCTTTGTAATTAAATAGGGGCCTTGTGGTGAAACAGTTTGAGGTTCTGTAAATGTCCTCTTCCTCATCAAACTTTTACTCATTACTTTCAGCATCCATTGATGATTCACGCCTAAAAATATTACTGTGATGTTGACTAAATGACGGTGTGCCAAGTGATAGGTGATTCCTTTTACAGTTATTAACTGGCATCCTACTATAGAAGGAAGCTTTCCCTTCTCCCCTATTTATTCCATTATATTTATTTGTTTATTCATGAAGGCATGGACTCACTGGATTCTAAATTTTTCTGTATATTATATTCCATTACTACAATTATTCATTTTTATGCTGAAACTTTTCCAAATTTTGCTAGTGGGAGTTCTTTCAGGTTGGCTCCTTTGACTTTCTAAGTATCTCCATCCTTCTTTGAATACTTCTTTATTCTCATTTAAGAGTAGAAAGGAGTATTGAGGAGATAAGTATAAGACATGAAGCAAAGCATTCCATGACTGCTCAACATTCTTGGCCATGATAGAAGGTGACTGAAAACAGGAATAGGATAAAAGAGTTAGCATGAAGCTCTGTCCCAGTTGATTCTCCTTTGGCAAATTTGTTCACCAAAGTATACATGTGAAAACCAGTCTCAGGCTGTTTAATAACATAAGACATAGGATATACCCATGACTGCCCTACAGTTTAGATGAGGTCCTGCCAAAAGGCATGACTGGAAAGATCTTGATCTTGGTGATTAGACTCAGCAACTTCTGCGGATGGTCCTGGGAGGAGTGAGAGTCAGTGTTCTATTGATGAATTTTTAATCAAACCAAGACTGGAGGAAAAGTGAAGTGAGATGTATTCTAAAGGCCTTTCACTGGAGAACAAAAGTACAATACTAGTTTCCAGTTGTTGTTTCCATGCACAATTACAAAGACTGAGGATTTTGCAGGGACAATCATGGAATCACTCCTCTATTGAGAGGTGAAAGTAGAGGGGAAATGTCCATACTAAAAGGACACTAGGAATGCTGGTGACATATCACTCAAATATTTGTAAAAGGAAATGAAAAAAAAAACAATATCAGGATTCCTCTTCACGTTTTGGTCTCTCAGACTAGACTCTGAACTAAGAAAAAACCATATCATGTACTTAGAATTGGGCTTTCCTGGTAGCTCAGTGGTAAAGAAACTGCCTGCAATGCAGGCGACACAGGAGACTTGGCTTCGAACCCTGGGTTGAGAAGATCCCCTGGAGGAGGGCATAGCAACCCACTCCAACATTCTTACCTGCAGAATCCCTGGACAGTAAGCCTGGTGGGCTATAGTCCATAGGGTCGCAGAGTCAGAAACGACTGAAGCAACTTAGCGTGCATGCATGTACTTAGAATTGTTAGTTTCAATCCTCTTCATTTTTTCATCCTCTATTTTATACATGAATGTGTCTGACTTAAAAATAGGGTGCCAAATGGAGGAAAATATGAGGACTGAGGATATTGCTTCATTCAGTTTTGTGGTATATTAGCTAAAGTTTAGGCTAAAGAAACCTGGAAATCCCAGGAGATGTTGGTAGCCAAAGTATGAAGCTACTTTTTCTTTATCTCATACCATCTGCTTCTAAAATACTATTTATAAAGCCTTACCCACATTGATCTGAGAAATTGAGGCTCAGAGACTAAATTTAGTATCTGTTACAAGCTTTGGTTCAAGAGATAAAAAGGATTGTCATTATCACCTATAAGAGACCAGAACTTTGATTTCATCTGATTTCGGTCACAGAAGACACTGTAAGGCCTAAGTGTTCTTTCTGGGCTTGATAGCTCATACTGAGGTTTGGTACATGAAATAAACCTACTCTTTTTCTGTAATATCTGCATTTACCAATCTCTATATAATGTCAGACCCAGGACCTTTTCCAGAGGAAAATTAGGACATTGCATGATCCAAAGCACTTTGCTCTTCCTCCTTGACATCCTCATGCTGCTGTGTGTTGTTCAGTCACTCAGTTGTGTCCGACTCTTCATGGCACCATGGATTGCCGCACACCAGGCTCCACTGCCCTCCACTGTCCCCTAGAGATTGCTCAAATTTATGTCCGGTGCTATTGTGTTTTAGAGCCAAAATAGAAATGATGGGGAAAATGGAGGAAATACTAGAGACTCCGTCACCTCTGATTGACTGTAGGCTCTTTAATCCTACTAATTTTCTTAAAATCAGATAGTCAATAGTCACTCCATGTATCAAAAAAAAAAAAATCTTCTCTCAATTATGAAAAAAGATCTCTCAAAAATTCAATTAGTAGCAATTATGAATTCCTACTAATTTTCTTAAAATCAGATAGTCAATAGACATTCCATGTATCAAAAAAAAAAAAAAAGAAATCTGAAGAATTACAGAGGAATTTGCATGAAGCACAATATGCAACTTCTCCTTTTGCATTTGTATGTAAAAATTGGTCCTGGTTACAGAGGCTGGGAATCCAGGGACATAATCACAAAGCAATGTGATTGCTACTCCTCCTGTCTGAGTGTCCAGTTATAGACTGACTAAAGATTAAAAAAAAAGAAGGCTTGGAAGCTGAGATGTTTGGAGATAGAAAAAATGGACACTCAGTGTTAATTTGCTCCTGATGAAATGACTTGTAAAGCCTCCCCTAGGGCAATAGAGTAGCCTGAAAGTAGAGGTTAAGTTCCATTCTCAAGGCATTCTTATGTATCAGACCTTTCAGGAGATAAGAGGATGATCTAGTAAAAGAACAGTCTTGAATCCTACCACTGATACTCTGCTCTCATACTGAAGGCAAAACACCCCAAACTCTGGATAAGTCCCTGGCCCAGTTTCCCTTACTATAATATAAAATCTAAATCTGCCTAGTGTTGGCATGATGTAAGTGACCCCTAAGGAGACCTCTGTGGTGTAAAATTCATTGACTCTCTGCATTGCCCAGAAGCACAGCTATAATAACTCTATAGGGAATTGTGGCTACATGGTGTTAAGCTTTCTAAGAGGAGATTTCTTTTGAAAGGGATGCTAAAGAAGTAAGGGCCACAGAGTTTATAGTTCTATTGAAAAGCAGAGGCATGAAGTCCTTCCCCCGGGCTGGATTTCTCATACTGACTCCGAGCTAGGAAGGCCTCTGCCAGACATTCTAAATAAATCAAGGGAAACTAGTGAAACAAAATTTCCTCTCTTCTTGTGCCCTTCAGGAAACTCCCTTTTATGAAGACAAACAGTGAAATTAATAGGAATTTGGGGCATGAAAAAATTACACAAATCAAAATGTCTGTATTTTCTACTGCTGCCCTACTCTAATGTGGAGACCGTGACACATGAAAAGCCAGACGGATGATAGGGGTGCAGCATGCGGCTGCACTGTGTTTCTGTAGCTCACTCTCAGTTTACCCTACTGAAAAGGGATGTGAGAGATTGGAGAAGGAACCTTAAAATAACTATCTGTTGCAAAACCAAATTATCCTGTCCTCTGATTTGCCTGGGTGAATGAATGAGCCCCAACCTACACACCCTGAAAGGTCACATTCCTGCGGAAAGCTCTCAAAGAGATTATTATATGAGCTCAAGAATTGGTGCCGCAGCCTCTGGTCGTTGCTTCTCAGGACCAGGTCTTCATCAGAGCCCATGAAGATGGAGACCCTGCTGCTTCCAGATGCCCTGCGCACATGGTTTGTTAGGCTTCTACCATGCTGCACAGGTCTCTCCTCCACACACAGTGGTTGCCCCAAGATGCCCCGGGTCCTTGTCAGGCAGAAATATTTAGCACCTTTCAAGGTAAGGAAAATTCATTCTTACCTCTACCTTTTAGGGAAGGAAAAAGCTCTTTCCCTTTATGCAAAGCTTTTTTAGTGAGTTGAGAACAATTCTCTCTGCTTTTCACAAGAGTTGTTCAGGCAGGAATACTTGGGCCCCAGTGTGTGAAAGTGTGAGTAGGAGGGATCTTTCAGTTTCCACACGGAGCACATCACATCTGTGATAGGTCAAGGCCGGTTCAAGCACCTGTGCCACATTCTACCTGGAAACATTGCTGTCATCCATTCTTCTTTTTCATTCTTTATTTCAGTTACTTATCTCTCTGCCATAAATAGAGTTGTAAAATGGGAGGATATTGTGAGAGACAAAGACATTGCATGAAGTGAGAACCCCCAAATTTAACTCTGGGTGTGTTGTGAGTCAGTGGATGAGGTTAAAAAATTATCTGGCAATACCAAGAAACGTTAGGAAGAAAGATATGAAATTCCATTTTTCCAAGCTCAGTTTCAGACCATTGCACCCTTATCCTGTGTGAGGTTTCTCCCATGAACAAGAGATTAATATTCATTCCATCTGTTCATTCAGGTGATACAAGGGTTGGCTATTAAGACAGACAAACTAACCACTAGCTTAGTTTATTCAAGGTCATAAAGATCACTCCTGTGCATAAAATGTGCATCTCAACATTCTGTTGACAGCGTAATAAAAACTACTCTTTTCCTTTAATTTGTATATTGCCTATAAATATTTAGCTTCTCAAATGCTCTTTGGGCCAGTTTTAGCATATTACAGGATCTCTGATTTAATAAATAATAAACACATAAAATCACTGATGTGTACATTTTGTATTTGCCTGAGGATCTTGATTTTACCGTTATCAAAATTATACTTCAATAAGAGATAAGAGTTTACAGATTTATTTTAGAGCTTGGTTGGGATTTTGTTAAGATCTGAGTAATATATCGGAAGGAGAAATAGATGCTGAGAAAAGAGAAGGAATTTGGACTTAGGGCAAAAGAAAAGAGGTTTCAGTAGAGTTAAATAGAGAAAAGCTGTTTTCTTGAACTTTAACTCCGTTCTCTGGGTTTGGTCCTGCCTTAGTTTTGCCATCTCCATTCAGAATCAAACCCATTTGGTTCCCAGCAGTAGTCTTCTCAGGAAAGATCCTTCAGCTGCTAGCAGGTGCTAGAGCCAGGGACACATTAAAGAGGAGTACTGCGTGGGCGGCGGGGGTGCAGGGAGCAGATGTAAGCAATCTCAATGATTTCCCTGCAAAATCTCATCCTTGGTGTGGGGAGGAAAAATCCCATGAAACTCAGATTTCTTCACTGTGCATTTCTCTAGCACGGAAGTGTTAGCAAGCTTCAAGTTTCCAATTTCACACTTCAGATCAGCTATAAGAAACAAATCAAAAAGTAATAAGATGTAAACACAAGGTGTAAATATTCAAAGAAAGTTGGCTCATAAATATGTGAGACAGAGCATAAATTCTGTAAGTTTCACTTTTACAGACTTTTTCTCCTTTTGGTCCCTCTGCCCCTGCCCTCTAAGAGGAAAATAAGTACTTGGCCATTTAAGGGATATAAGGAATAGTACGGGGGTTATGAGGTGGGAAGCATTAGAGAAATTGTCCAAGAATTTGGGGGCTGGGAAGAAAAGATTGGGGCTTTAATAAGAAAGGTTCAGATGTGGAAGAGGAGATAATATAATAGAACAATTGGGACTTGTAGAGATCTTTCCATCTGTCAGGCACAGGCTAAGGTTTTTACAAACATAATTCATATGACCTTCATTCAATAAGTCAGTAGGTTCAGTCACTCAGTTGTGTCTGACTCTGCAACCCCATGAACTGCAGCACACCAGGATTCCCTGTGCATCGCCAATTCCCAGAGCTTAGTCAAACTCATCTCCATTGAGTCAGTAATGCTATCCAACCATCTCATCCTCTTTAATCCCCCTCTCCACCTGCCTTCAATTCCCAGCATCATGGTCTTTTCCAATGAGTCCGTTCTTCCCATCAGGTGGCCCAAATATTGGAGCTTCACCTTCAGCATCAATCCTTCCAATGAATATTCAGGACTTATTTCCTTCAGGATTGACTGGTTTGATCTCCTTGCAGTCCAAGGGGCTCTCAAGAGTCTCCTCCAGCACCACAGTTCAACAGCATCAATTCTTTGGTGGTCTGCTTTCTTTATGGTCCAACTCTCACATCCATACATGACTACTGGAAAAACCATAGCTTTGACTAGATGGATCTTTGTCAGGAAAGTAATGTCTCTGCTTTTTAATGTGCTGTCTGTGTTGGTCATAGTTTTTCTTCCAAGGAGCAAGCATCTTTTAATTTCATGGCTGCAGTCACCATCTGCAGTGATTTGGGAGCTGAAGAAAATATTTGAAATACCTCAACTGGAATTCCATCACCTTCACTAGCTTTGTTCATACTGATGCTTCCTAAGGCCCACTTGACTTTGCATTCCAGGATGTCTGGCTCATGTCTGATGAGGTGAGTGATCACATCATCATGGTTATCTGGGTCTTAAGATCTTTTTTGTATAGTTTTTCAGTGTATTCTTGCCACCTCTTCTTAATATCTTCTGCTTCTGTTAGATCCACACCACTTCTGTCCTTTATTGTGCCCATCTTTTCATGAAATTTTCCCTTGGTATCTTTAATATCTTGAAGAGATCTCTAGTTTTTCCTATTCTGTTGTTTTCCTCTATTTCTTTGCATTCAGTAAGCAAGGGCAGTTTTCACCCTGGCTTTGTATATGAGGCAATGGAACTAAGAGAAGATATGATTTCCAGGTCTCATGATTAGAAGGTATCAGGAAGGAGTCAACTGTTGTGGAAGAGAATGTAGTTTGGGAGGCTCAGAGTAGAGGAAGGCCATTTCTTATTAGCAATCTGCTTCTCAAGGCTTGAGGATTATCTGAGTTAGAATTGTTGTTTCTTCCAGGCCTCATCTATCCTATTCCAGCTAGACTGCTTCCACTACAGTTGCCTAAGCTCAGTGATGATTTACCCAACATACCACCTGGTCGTTAATGACTAATTCCCAAGGACATCAAGCCTGAGGAGGGAGGTAGGAGGGACACCTGGCAGTCAGGCACTCAGAACCCCTTCAAGTTTCCCCACACTTTTTCAGAGCCAGAGCCTTGAGGCCTTTCCCCACCACAGAAGGTAAAAACCAAACCTCTTCCATTTCTTTGAAATGGGGACTTTGTTGTCTACTTAGATGTTATTCTTGATATTTACCTCTTCTTCAGCCTCAGCTTCCAGAGCATCTGCAAGTCTTTGCAACGCCACCTCTAAAATGTACTTATTTGATATAGTCCAGTTTTCTCCATATCCACTGTGCTGCGCTTGTGCTGTTCTCAGTCGCTCAGTCGTGTCTGACTCTTTGCGACTCCATGGACTGTAGCCCTCCAGGCTCCTCTGCCCATGGGGATTCTCCAGGCAAGAATACTGGAGTGGGTTGCCATGTCCTTCTCCAGGGGATCTTCCAAACCTAGGGATTGAACCCAGGTCTCCCGCATTGCAGGCAGATTCTTTACTGTCTGAGCCACCAGGAAACCCCATGAATACTGGAGTGGGTAGACTATTTCTTCTCCAGGGGATCTTCCAGACCCAGAAATTGAACCAAGGTTTCCTGCATTGCAGGTGGATTCTTTACCAGCTGAGCCACCAGGGAAACCCATATCCACTACCACCACCCTAATCTAACTACTCTCATGTTCAGCCTAGATGACTACAGCATCCTAACTACATCCTAACTACACTGTTGCCCAGAAAAAATGGCACTTCCCACAGTGCTTCAAACCAAATTTAAAGTCTTCAAGGATTCTTCCTTGCATTTAAGAAAAACTCCAATTGCGACAGGGGTTACATGATGCTGGATACTTTGGTTCCTGTCTGCCTTTCCAGCTTCCCCTCATGGCACATTCCCTCAAGGTCACCATATCCAGCTACGCATGTGTGTGAGCGCTCAGTCATATCCGACTCTTTGCAACCCCACGGACTGCAGCCCACCAGGCTCCTCTGTCCATGGGATTTCCCCGGCAAGAATACTATAGTAGGTTGCCATTTCCTTCTCCAAGGGATCTTCCCAGCCCAGGGATTGAACCTGTGTCTTCTGGGTCACCTGCCTTGGCAGACAGATTCTTTATCACTGAGCCACCTGGGAAGCCCATCCAACTACGGTGACCATCAAAAATATTTCTCCTCGGTGGCGTTTCCTCTCCAAAGAGCTCATCTCTCCATTGGAAACTCTCTTTTCTTAGCTTTTACTGGGCTGGCATAATCCATACTTCATTTCTAAGTTTAAAGTCATCCCATAGTGAGTTATTCCCACTCTCTACTTCTCCATTCTTATCTACCCCCAGGTTGTTCATTGCTTCATAGCACTTGTGAAATTTTGCTGTTTGTTTAGTGGTTGGCTTTCTTATTCTTTGGCTGCACCACCTATCAGACCCTTAAGTTCTACCAGGACAGGAACTAAGACTGTTTTGTTCCCAGTGGGGTACAGGTGCTTATTGTACTACTTGGCTAATGTCCTTTCCTCTTAGCACAGTAAGTAATGATATTGTGAGTTCGTAAGCACTGTAAAAATTCTGACAATTATGGTGCCTCCCATAGTAAAAATTAGAGAAACATTAAAATAAAACTGTACATATACTGAAATGAAACTTGTAATTTTTAAAAAATTTTTATTGGGGTACTATGCTAGGTACTCAAATAGAACAAAAACTGAGTAACATGCTGTGTTCTTTCACACCTCAGGACCAGCATGCACTTCCATTTGTCTGAAGCCACCTGCCTCCATCATACTCCACAATTCCTCCAGGAATGTCTTTTCAAGGCTCTCAAACACGTTTATGTTTGGTTATGTTCTCCCTTTATATGCCATCAGAGTTTCTTGTAGTTCTCTTGTTTTAGCCCTCAATATCATTTATTTAAAAAATTTTTGTAGTCTTTTTTTCTTGTTGGAGTAGAGAAAGGCTTATTACAAGGCCATGCAAGGAGACAAGTGGCTTAAGCCCTGAAAAGCCTCGATCTCCCTGAAGGGTTTTGGCAAAGCATTTTTAATATGTTGGTTGGGGGCAGGGGTTTCAGGGTACTTGATCAGCTTGTGCACATTCTTTGAATGACACTACACTTCATGACAAATAGATGGGGAAACAATGGAAACAGTGACAGACTATTTTCTTGGGCTCCAAAATCACTGCAAATGGTGACTGTAGCCATGAAATTAAAAGATGCTTGCTCCTTGGAAGAAAAGCTATGACAAACCTAGACAGCATATTAAAAAGCAGAGACGTTACTTTGCCAACAAAGGTCCATCTAATCAAAGCGATGGTTTTTCCATATAGTCATGTATGGATGTGAGATTTGGACCATAAAGAAAGCTGACCGCTGAAGAATTGATGCTTTTGAACTGTGGTGTTGGAGAAGACTCTTGAGAACCCCTTGGACAGTAAGGAGATCCAACCAGTCAATCCTAAAGGAAATCAATCCTGAATATTCATTGGAAGGACTGATGCTGAAGATGAAACTCCCAATACTTTGGCCACCTGATGGAAGAACTGACTTACTGGAAAAGACCTTGATGCTGGGAAAGATTGAAGGAGGGAGGAAAAGGGGACGACAGAGGGTGAGATTGTTGGATAGCATCAGTGACTTGATGGACACGAGTTTGAGTAAGCTCCAGGTGTTGGTGATGGACAGGGAAGCCTGGTGTGCTGCAGTTCATGGGCTCTCATAGAGTCAGACATGACTGAGAGACCGAATTGAACGGAACTGAACTCTGAGGCAGCAGGGTGGCATCACAGGGGGTTAACACTATCAGTCCTTAGTCTCCAGGAGGCCTGGGGCTATGTGTTCATGGTCATCAATTAGTTTTTTCATTGTGTGTGTGTGTGCGCCAGTCTATGTTCGATACAGGATACAGGATGCTTGGGGCTGGTGCATGGGGATGATCCAGAGAGATGATATGGGGTGGGAGGTGGGAGGGGGATTCAGGATTGGGAGCTTGTATACACCCATGGTGGATTCATGTCATTGTATGGCAAAACCAATACAGTATTGTAAAGTAAAATAAATTAAAAATAAAATATTAAAAAAAGAAAACATTAAAAAATATATATATATATAAAACAAACAAAAAAAAAGAAGACTGGAGTGGGTTGCCATGCCCTCCTCCCAGGGACCTTCCTGACCCAGAGATCAAACCCCTGTCTCCAGTGTTTCCTGCATTGCAGGTGGATTCTTTACCCAACATCATTTGCATATTAATAAAGATGTGACAAGGGACTGCAGGAATCTCATTTCTAATGCTAATCTCATGCTAATCCTAGTGTCAGTGAAGAGTCCCTGAAGGAGGTGATGGATAAATTTTGAAGACTGAAATTAGGGCAGAGAAGGGACTTTCAGAGGATATAGGGAGAGCAAAAGCAGAGTGTAGAGTCATCCATAAGGTCGTTGGCCTTAGGAGTGTGGAGTTCATGGCAGAGTGCTTCTGATATACTTGCTTGCTGGTAGCATTGATAAAGGACATGCAGTGAGATCAGAATGATACCTTAATGACCTCAAGAAGATCCCGGATGCTTCCATTTACTGTTCTCTGTGAACACACAATATGTTAAGAATCTCCTACAGAATAGACAGGGAATAAACAACAGTCACTATGATCCCTAGCTCGTTGCCCCTTCTGCCGGGGCAGAGGGAAGGGGGTGGAATCAGGACGTTGGCCTATCTCTGAGATAAACATCTCCAGAATGCCTCATAGTCTGCTGGCAGTTGATCTGCAGTCATAACGGCAAGTTCTTAGAATAGCTTGGAGTGATCTGAGTATTCTGTAAACACCTAGAAAAATGTGCTGTGTATAATCATAGTTATTAAAAATTATATTAATAATAATATTAGATAACATTACTTATTACATGCCAAATACATGTTGGCTCTTGGCACACATGAACTTTGATTTTCAAAAGAAACTGAGGCACAGAGAAATTAAGCAAGTTGCCCAAGGTCACTCAGAAAAGAAAATAGTGAAGTGTGGACTCGGTCCAGGTAGTCTGTCTCCTGAGCTCAAACTCTGCAGCTTCCTCCCATAGTGCTGTGGTTTCTCCTGAAAATTTAATGCTGCTTTTGGAGCCAAGACCCACACACGCCATCCACTTTTTCAGACATTCACACCATCTTTTTTCCAGACACAGAATTCAGAGTCAAACTTAGAGAGGTCTTAAGGAGAGGTAGACAGTCTGGTCACCTTTAGTACTTCTGGAAAAGATGCTCTTAGAACAAAACAAGTGTTTCCCAAAGACTGCCAGCAATATGCTAGGTGACTCTGAATTTGCGTGGGCCAACATTTCCATTTTAATAGATATATACTTTAAAAATATGTATTAGATACACATTATGCTGATATGCATGTATACTAAAAGGATAATTACTGTAATTACTTTTTAATTTTTAGAAATATCAACAATATTTAACTGGACAAATAATGTTATAATAACTTGTTTATCCATAATTCAATGCAGAGTTTTGATAGTTGATTTATTTACTGGCTTATTCATTCAACAAATATTTATTGAGCTATCTGCTCAATATGGGTCAGGTGCTGTTCACAAATAAACTAACAAATATCACTGCTATTTCATAGCTAGAATTCTAGTGGGGAGAAATAGATGAAAATTTAAAAACACAAATAAATAACATAGTATATTAAAAGATGATGATACCATGGGAAAATAGAACACGGTAACAGAGGAAATGCCAATAAAGAGAAGGAGTGAAATTTAAAATTCTTTTGTTTTAACTAAAAATCATTACAAATAAAGCTGAAATCTCTGTTTTAAAAAAATATTGTTTTACATTACATACCTTTCTCTGGGAACATTCTCTTTACTATGCCTAATTTTATTAATGTTCTGCTGAAGCCAGAGACATATTTTCTTTTAAAGTAAATAAATAACCAATAATCAAAGTTAACAAAAATAAATATCACATAATTAAACATCTAAAGAAAAGTATTATTAAATAATGGTAACAGTACAGCATGGATATGGCAAAAAAGAAAAAGGTAAGAATACTATTTGTGTGGGCTTCCCTGGTGGCTCAGTGGAAGAGAATCCATTTGCCAATGCAGTACCTATGTGTTCCATCTCTGGTTTGGGAAGATCCCCTGGAGAATGAAATGGCAACTCACTCCAGTATTCTGGCCTGGGAAATCCATGGACAGAGAAGTCTGGTGGGCTACAGTCCAAGGGGTCTCAAAAGAGTTGGACACAACTAAATAAAAACTGCTTGAGTCGTTAAATTATGGACTTATTTAAATAGGGAACACCAAACATTTTCCCCCTCCAATTGACTATGTTGATAGGAAGAGAGAAAACTAGAGTTACTCACCACACCCAAGTCAGCTCTTGATACTCAAGATGAAATGCTTCCTCACAAGGCCTATGAGGAAGATTTCATCACCTAAACACATCTGAGCTTCTACACTCTGCAGCTTTTTTCTCTGCTTACTTACATGATCATTTCTGTGGAGACAGCAGATAAAATACAGAGAAGAATACAAAAGCTAGACTATAACAAGCCATTATTTTATGCTATACGACTATACCTATGTGATGCTGATGTCCAAGTGTGTGTAGACTGTGCGATTGTCGAGGCTCTGATGGGAGCAGGATGCCAGCGTTCCCTCAGGGGAAGGCAATGCCAAGTGTTGAGAATGAGTTGCAAGCTTTTCCTCAACCACCTAATTACCGTCAAGTCAGCTTTGTTAGAATAAGGCCCTGACATTAAGTGTGACCCCGAGCAGGAAAAAGTCCTCTCCTATTTTAACATTAATTACTTAAGAATGAGTAACAAATAATCATAGCTAACATTTATTGAACACTTTCTATGTGCTAGATATGTGCTAATACTCCACGTGCATCACGCTATTTGATTCCCATGATGAGGGTCTATGATGATTTCCATCTCACTGGTGAAGAAATATAGGTTCAGGGAAGTTAATTAACATGTTCCAAATTATATCAAAAGTCAGTCAAGCCCAGATTGTCTGACTGAAATTTGTACTAATCCTATGTGAATCTGTAAATAACCCTACAGGTTAAGAACAAAGGGTATCTCAAGGGTTTCTCTGGTAGCTCAGTGGTAAAGAACCGCTTGCCAGTGCAGGAGACATGGGTTTGATCCCTGATCCGGGAAGATCCCACATGCCATGGAGCAACTAAGCCTGTGTGCCACAACCACTGAATCTGTGCACTAGGGCCTGGGAGCGGCAACCACTGAGTCCGCGTGCTGCAACTACTGAGTGAAGCCTGTGCACCCTAGAGCCCGTGCTCCACAACAAGAGAAGGCACAGCAATGAGAAGCCCGTGCTTCCCAACTGGAGAGTAGCCCCCACTCACCACAACTAGAGAAAAGCCTACGGAGCAACAAAGATCCTGCACGGCCAAAAAATAGAAACAATTTTAAAATGTTAAAAAAGAGTATCTCTATTCCACGGAGGAGTGGCAGAAAATGTAATGGGTGAGAGAGCAAATGCTAGTGACAGAAGTGTCAGAGTTTTCATTCTGGCTCTGCTATGTATTAGCCATGTGGATTTGGGAAATTTATTTAACTCTTTTAAGACTTACAACATCCTAAATTGTCATGTTTTAGAGAACTTTCAATCTCTCCAAGCCTTACTGTTTTTGCCATCGTCGTCACCATAACCATCACCAGCAATGTCACAGCTATCACACATTGTTTTCTCGCCTTAATTTTTTCCCATTCTGAAATTGCCGAGCTATTCCTTCATTCTCTTGGATCAAGGAGTGGCTACCATGTTCTACCACCACTACTAATAATAGTAATAAGAGTAAACATTTGTTGTATGCTTACTACATGCCCAGTGCTTTTAGTGCATTATCTCATTCGATCTTTACAACTACTGCCTGAGATAAATGCTAGTGTCATTTATAATTTATAGTTAGAAACAAAATTCATCTAGAACACACCACTGCTGCTTTCACATCCTTTCTACCAACCGACCACCGAGACCACCAGCTGGCTTGGGACCTCCAAAAGGGCATACTGGAAATAGCATGGAATTTCCTGCAGGAAATTGAACACTTCAGGAGTCTGACACTAAAAGGGTTTGGAACTATCCACTGACTGACAGCAGTGGTTGCTCAAGGAATTTCTGTTTCCTCTGTTCTAACTTCCTTTGCCACAGGGGCATGCCAAAAACCTCCAGTTCCTCTTAAGAGAGGGAATTGGAAAAACAGTAAGACCAGTGACTCACCTGAGAAGAACAAGCAGAGAGCAGTGACAAGGAATCAGCCTTAAACATTGCAAATCTCAGTCACTCATTTTCCTTGTTAACAACCTTGGGTGCCTTTGAGTAAAAGATGCTATAAAAGACAAACCTATTTGGAGTGATAATAATCTCCTATTACATAATATAACTTTCTCCGTATTTGCTATTATTTATTCAATGGCATATTTAATAACATTTATTGGAAAACCATAGAAAATGAAAAAAAAAACAGTTAAGCTGTCTTGTATGATTCAGTCTACATTTCGATTAAATTTAAATTATTCTCTTCCCATGGCTATACACTCTTGCCCCATTTTTAAAAACCTGAAGTCCAGGGTAGGAGAGACCAAGAGCATCCCAGAGGGCAGCAGCACGAATTCACTCCCCTCCAGCCCCCGCAGCTCCTTTCGCCCATCTCCCCTCCCCCTTAGCCGGGTCGCTTGCCATTGGTGGTTGCCATGACAACCGGCAGCTGCCAGGGCAGGCAGCCTCTACCGCAGCAGGGGTGGGGTTTCGGAGGAGGGGGCAGGAGAGGAGGAGCCAGAGGAGGTGTCTGCTGCAAGTTCCTGGCTGCTTCTGAGCTCACCCCATCCTCCGAGAGGGAGGAGGCCAAGTGGTGATGCTGCTGCTTCTGCCGCTTCGACTGCTGATACTCCAGTGAGGGCTGGAAGGGTGGTTCCTATTAGCACCGTCGCCAACCAGAGAGGGAGGGGAAGAAATCCCGGCAGCCGCTGCTGATGTTGGGCTCGGAGGCTGCATCCGACTCGGTCACAAGGAAAATGGATTCAGTTTGCATCTTTCCTTCCTTTCAACAGCTTCTCCGGATCTCAGCATGGTAAGTAGCAGGGAGCGAGGTTAGCTTCTTGATTTAGCTGGCTATTAAATGACCTGTGTATACATTTGTGGCCTTCATTGAACAATGACTCCCTCAGAGATGGGGAGGAAGATGTGGAGACAGTGATGGGGCTGGGAGAGAGGCAGGTTGCCAGGGAGAGAGAAGTAAGGAGGCATCTGCTTGTGTTAAAAAAAAAATGTATATATGGTGTTCTGATTTCATCTTGAACTGGCTCAGAATGCAGACTGAGCCGCTTGGTTCCTTTCCTTCCAAGCTTAGCAACAGAATCAGGGGGTGGAAAAAGAGCTCCCAAGAAATAGATGTTATTGAAAGGAATCATTTCATTTGCAGCTCTCACATATAGGGTCGGGCCTTCCTTCAAAAACACATTTGGTGCCTCCTAAGCTTGCAGGCCCAATTATAAGGTGATTTTGCTTATTTCCGTCATTGCTAAGAAAAGGTAGCCCCAGAATTTAGCCTTTTATTTCATATTCTGGTGTACTCTTGCTGAGAAATAATTTGCCAGGTAGAGTTTCATTTTTAGTGTACAGATTTGATTGTGATCACACAAATGGATACCCTGTGGATATGCATATCATCTATACACATGTTACTTAGCATTTATGAAACATATTTATATGCAGAGTGTGCTTTGCAATGATTTTTATGGGTTTTAAATGCCCTTGCATGCTTGGAGATAATTGCATATTTTTGAGACTATGCTTCTGGTTTGTATTATTATTCATTGACTTCATTTGGATTAATGCAAGATTTATTCTTGTTATTGTCCCTTAGTTTCATTGTGACCACTTAGGACAATCTGTGTTATAGCCTGCCTTTTTCCTTTATTTTTAATTGGGTTTTGTGGGGGGTGTTTTGAGAGCCCCGAATTTACACTGATGGGAAAGGGAGGTGGCTTGTGGTATTATTTTGTGTCCAGCATCTTGCCAAGTGAATGTTGAAAGACATCAGTTTTCTTGAAATTCTGGCCCAACCCTTTCATGTTTATGTGTTGTGTCCCAGGAAGCACAGATGAGCTGGAAGGTGAAATGCATTCATTTTATTTACTAGTGCTGCTATTTGCTGTTCATTCCTTCAGTATCCAGGCACCATTTTACAGTTCCCTCAAGTGTTGTATTATGGATCTACTTCTTTGGGTGGTCAAGTAAGAAAGTGGGATTGTTTTGAACATCTAGGTGTTCCCAAGTAACCTAGCCATTTCCAAATTAGCCTGCTTGTACAATGAAATGAAACAAGCGAATGAGCACAGCTTAGCTTGAGAGTATGTGGCTTGTAGGCAAAATGGGGGGCTATTGTAGTTTACAAATGCTTAGTGGGATCTGCTTGATATTTTACTGTATCACAGCTTTAAGGCAGCTCAGGATACTAAAGATGCCTGAGATGAGTAAAGTACAAGGCTCCATTACCACCCAGGATAATGGATTTTGTTGAATTAAAGCCAGAAAAATCCTTGCAGGTAAAACTGTATTAGTAACATTACATTTAGCATGTGAACTATTTTTTATCCATCTCCCTCTTCTCTAACAATATCATTGTCAGTGCAAACATTTTTTAAAATGTAAAAAAAGACTTGTTTTAATCCTGCATTTTATTTTACACACTGCTCACCTTCATTTACAATTTTTACATGCATTTGAATCAAGTTTATAGTTTAATTTCTCTGAGAATAAATGTCCTGTTTGGTTTATATAGTGGAAGGCTCTTCAGCAACTTAATGGGAAGAATAGATTTAATATGCTCATGGCATGTCATATATAGATTCATACCTCCATCAAGTCATGCTTGTGGGCCTTATCACAACTACATAAAGTAGAGCAGGGAAAGAGGTTCTGGACTTGTATGTCATAACAAAAATTGTATAACACGCTGCATCTTTAATGATAACTTTTGACTTGTAAGAAAATTTCAGCAAGCGTTAAACAAAATAAAGATATGTTGTACTTGACCCTGTTTCATGCAATGAAAACAGTTATCTTGGGCATTGTTTTATTTCCTTTGTTTCAAATTTTCGTTGGAATGTGGTTTTATAGGTGAGGTTGGCACAGTTTGAGCAGAAGCCAGTCACTGTAAGTCATGGACACGGAGCTGTCAGCAGTGTTTCAGCTGTGTGGTCAGACCTCATGGGATAGCATGTGTAGATTTTGATCCTACAACCTTGGATGATTATATGACCTTTGCTGAGGGCCACAGAAAAGTGAACTATTTTTAGTTTAGTGGAGTCTAGATACAAAATAATTCAAGAATCAATTTGATGTCAGAAAATACAAAATATATGGAAGATATGTACATGTTATTATTTAAATGTGCTGTTTATTTAGCAAGCAAAGTTAATTACCTTTTTCTCAAATACTGTCTTGAAAATGCCATTCTTGTTATAATGTTAAATATCTTGACTGGTATTTAAACTTTCATAAAGCTTACTTTATTTGGGATAAAACACATATTATCTAATTTCTCACTTTGGGATAGGATATTCCTTGTTTCTTCAAGTGACCTCAGAACATATTTCAGTTTTACATGCGTGCTTCAAGTTCCATCCGGGTACTTAGAAAATATCTGGAGGGTCAACACTGTTTTCTACATTTCTCATGGGTTCATAGAAAAATTATTACAATGTTTTTCATAGTGTTGGTACCTAAAAGAAAACAAAATTTATCTTGGAAGTTTTAACATAAATCACTCAGTTGGTTTTTACTGGAATAAGTAAACTAGATGTATACTTGGGTGTTACTCTGAGAGGTCAGTTATAATTCCCTGTGTTTGCACATCCCAACTAATTTCTTTCCAACCACGTGAAAATGTTTTTCCAAACATGATGAATTAATCAGTTGAAAAACAACTGTTTGTAGAGCTCTTATATGACTAGCACAATTTTCGTATTCTAGCAATATAGCATTTCCTTAGGGGGTGTATAAGCTATACACACATGAAATTAGTTAATGATGAAAACAATGTAGTTATAATTAACACCATCATTACACCTTTTCTTAATATACTCTTATAATTCTTAAAATCATTTTACATTCTTTATCTGTCATCTTATATCCCCCCAAATTCTATCATGTGAGTAAAGGTAGTGCCATAGTAATTATTTTACATAAGAGGAAAGAGGCTTGGGAGATTAGGCTTGTTCAATTTTGGGTTTGGTAAACAGTCTAATTGGGCCCAAATTCTACTCTCATGAGGCCAAATCTACCATATTAGAAAATTTAACAAATTATCTTGCTGATTTGAATTTTAAAATGTCAAATAAAATCTGCATTAAATGTAGCTCATTTTGTTTGAATATTTCAGGGGCCATGATATGTTCTTTGGTCACATTGAATTTTCAGATAGACTAAGTGCATTCTTTAGACATCAGCCAAAAAAAAAAAGGGGTTGACACAGAAATTATTTTGGAGAAAACCTGGGATTCATGATATTTCATAAAACATAGAAACATTTGTCTGGGAAAAAATTAGAACTTTGTTGGACTGGTGTGGACTTATTTTATGGCTGAGTATTGTTTTATTTTTAATGGCATACAAGTTAAGGGGAGTAACAGTTTCTTGCTGTGCTGTGTGTGTGTACTTAGTCACTCAGTCATGTCTGACTCTTTGTGACCCCATGGACTGTAGCCCACCAGGTTCCTCTGTCCACAGGATTTTTCAGGCAAGGATACTGGAGTGTGTTGCCATCTTCCTCCTCCAGGGGATCTTCCTGACCCAGTGATCGAACCTGTTTACTGTCTCTTGCATTGCAAGTGGAATGTGATGACTTTACCCACTGAGCCATCAAGGAAGCCCTCTTCTGTGCTTAGGACCAAATTATTTGAAGAAACTTAGCCGCACCTCCTACCTATATGTCCACATATCTATGTTAAGCATCTCTCAACCTCCATGTTCTTAAAAATTAAAATGATATTAAATCATAAATAAGTGTACATAAGTTTAACAACCGTATGATAGTTTCTGGACATTCATGTTTATGCTTTTCTGAGCCATCAAAAATTACTTTTCTCCAGAATATTCTAATTATTTGCCATCTCCCTTTCTTTGCTACCGTTGTAGGGGCATAGTTTGTCTGAGTGTTTAGTAATTCAGTGCTGGCCAAAGAACAAAATATGCCATCTGAACTGTCATTCGACAATTGCGAAACATCCTTTATAATTAATTAGCTTGCCGTACAAGTGAGATCTATCATATTAAAGACATTCTGCTTTAAATCAGTATTCACCAATACAGTTAAATGTCCTTTTAAAGACTTTTTTCTTACATTTTAAACATAATATCCTCATTGTTAGAATAAAAAAAGATAAGGCAGAAATGTGTAAGAAAATCACCCATAATCTACCATCAAGAAGTAATTACTCTTAGTACTTTGAAATACTTCCTTCTAGATTTTTTTTCTATATGCCATTTCAGGTGGCATCTAGATTTTTTTCTATAAACACACTCAGGTATATAATTTCGTAAATGGGGCCATACTCTGAGCACTGTTTTATAATTTTTTAAAATTTTATTTAAAGTGGCCATCTTTCCATGTTAATGAAATATGCCTCTAGTAAATTTTTAATCTCTGTGTGCATTTATCTTGATGACTCAAGATATTTTCCTCCACTTTGGGGTCTTCATTCTTTGCTTTTAAATACAGGCAGCTCCTACTTCATTTACAGCAGCTGTGCTTCAAGCATTGTTTTTCAGGAAATATGAGATCTGTTATTCTGACTTGCCATTGCATCTCACAGTGGATATTAAATTGACCTTGGTCTTCTTTTGTCTGCTGATAAAGAATAAGTTTTGAGCCCAAGTTAGAGAAATCCCCGTTTGAACTGCTAAGAATTTCACCAGGTGCATGCCTAAGCAATAAGTACAGAAACAAAAATCTCTTCCAGATTTGTGTTACTTTTCCTCAGTATGGTAGGGGCACCCTATAGTCCTAATCTCTGTGACCAACTTAAACCCTTCATAAAAATCATTTAAACAACAGACATTAGCTATCACATGATTTAGACTAAACTCAGATATATTTTTGGCATCAGTATTTTTCTTACACCTGTATTAAGCTTTTAAATGAAAGCCCAGTCTTCTGGCTCTTCCCCTTTTAAAATATGAATGGTGGTTGGATTATTCTTATACTTTAAGTTTGAGCTTTAAATGTAATTTCTGGGGACTTCCCTGGTGGTCCAGTGGTTAAGACTTGGCCTTCTGGTTCAGGGTGAGGGTTCAGTCTCTGGTAAGGAAGCTAAGATCTCACATGTCTCACAGCCAAAAAAACAACGTAAAACAAAAGCAGTATTGAAACAAATTCGATAAAGACTTAAAAAAATGGTCCACATCAAAAAAAAATTCTTAAGAAAGATTAAAAAAATGTAATTCCTTGGAGAGCTTTCCTTTAGTATATCTTAAATCTCTGCTATTACTCTTGTACCCTCTCTATTTCCTTTATAGCATTGATCAAAGTTGTAAAGATAGAGCTACAGTGAAACCTAAGTATGAGGAAAAAGTCTTTGTTCCCTTTCTTTGTTTGACATCTAAATTAAGATCATTTACTTCAGTGCTTTAATTCTGGAGTCAACTGCCATTAAAACAGAGATGGAAGACCAAATGTGACTAGGTTAGTTGACAGTGTCTGTTTAGAAAACTATTCATTGGTATTATTTTCAAGAAGGAAATTTTGCTGAGATCATTATGACTCTGAAAAAGCCTTGTGAGCTTGTGCTTCAGAAAAGAGGGTGATATTGTCATCATGCCTTCTGATCCAAACTGGAAATGTTCCCTTGGAAAATGCTACCCAGCATAACCACAGTGAAAATGTAAACCAAGCAAGTGTTTCTCACCCACATCCCTTGTCTGGCTCCTCCTTGTGCAGCATTTCATGGAGAGAGATACCTTCTAAAAATAAACATTTCATGGAGAGGTACTTTCCATGAAAGTACTGACCCATATTTAAGGCCTGTAAACTATTCATAGGTCAGATATACCTAACTTTAGTATATTTTCCAAAACAAAAACTGTTTTTTTAATGCAATAATACTAATGAAAACAGCTAGATGGAATATTTTAAACGAGTTCCATTTTGTAAAATCTAGAGTATTGTGTCATTCTACCAGTAAAAGAATAGCAAGACAATAATTTTATATAAAAGACAATTGTTGTTCAGTTGCTCAGTCTGTTGTTAAGTCGCTCAGTTGTGTCCGACTCTGCGACCCTATGGACTGCAGCACGCCAGATTTCCCTGTCCTTCACCATCTCCTGGAACTTGCTCAGACTCATGTCCATTGAGCTGGTAATTTTATATAAAACAGTAACAAATCTGGAGAGTTTATATTAAAAACCAACACTCTGAATTCACATGAGAATCCACATGATGGTAATTCTGCTAATTGGCACTGAGGAGACGGAGAGAGAGACTTAGGTGTTTTGAAGATGTTATAGATCCCAGACTTGTTTTCTTATGAATTTCTTAGATAATTCAGTTTGTAAAAATGGGAACTCTGGAATTACTGGAGTGTCTTCTCCATCATCTGCTCCCTCGGGTTACCTAGACCTGGCTGCATCTCTTAAGTAGGAATTTAAGTGGTTGCTAACTAACCACAAAGTGGAATTTTAATTTCAGAGAGCGTATGATTTTTTTGCTGTATTAATGAAGACACTTAAATTATGACTTAGTTTTATTTTAAAAGCACTTCGTTTAATAAAACTATCTAAAAAGTTTAGTGAAAGTGAAAGTGAAGTTGCTCAGTTGTGTCCGACTCTTTGCGACCCCATGGACTGTAGCCTACCTGGCTCCTCTGTCCATGGGATTTTCCAGGCAATAGTACTGGAGTGGATTGCCATTTCCTTCTCCAGGGGATCTTCCCAACCCAGAGATCGAACCCAGGTCTCCCGCATTGTAGACAGACGCTTTACCGTCTGAGCCACCAGAGAAGTCCTAGCCAGATGCCTGAGACATAATTATCAGTCATTAAAAATAAACTGTAGCTTTTAAAAAAAAATGAAGTAAAAAGGACGCCTTACCCCTAGTTGATTTTACGTGGAAGGAGCATTTGAGCCATCTTGCTCTCTTCTTCACTAGACTGTCCACATGTGAGGCTCCTCAGGGTGCAGTGCCACACTCTGAAGCAGGAGAGGAAAATAGCCTGCTACAAGGGGAACTGATTCTTCCACGACTGTGCAACCTTCAGGTTTTTTTTTCACTCTATGAATTGAAAAGAGCCCAGTCTCAAAAAGCATGCGTAAACATGCCTTATTCACATGAATGCTCTTATCTGGACAGGTGTAGCTACACACATTGTCCAATCTTCTTTTTTTTTTAAATTTTATTTATGTATTTTTGGTGTGCAGGGTCTTTGCCAGGGGGACATTTTTTTCTAGTTATGAAGAGTAGGGGCTACTCTCTAGTTGCAGTGAGCAGGTTTCTCACTGCGGTGGCTTCTCCTGTGGAAGACAGGATCTAGGGTTCGCGTGCTTAATTAGTTGTGGAAGGTGGGCTCCCTAGGACAGGCTCAATAGTTATGGTACGCTGGCTTAGCTGTTCCGGCGCACGTGGGATCTTACCCGACCAGGGATGGAACTTGTGTCTCCTACATTGGCAGGCAGGTTCTTTACCACTGAGCCACCAGAGAAGCCAGTGTCCAATCTTTTTTAAGTAATGGTGTATGATTTTATATTTTAACATTTTTCACTATGTTTACATTTTTTGAAATCAAACCTAAATGACTTAGCCAAGACCGCCTGATGGTAGTAAAGAGACAAGATTAATATTTCTAGCTCAGTTAAGTTCATTCACTCAGTCATGTCTGACATTTTGCAACCCCATGGACTGCAGCACACCAGGCTTACCTGTCCATCACCAACTCCTGGAGCTTGCACAAACTCATGTCCGTGGAGGTGGTGATGCCATCCAACCATCTCATCCTCTGTCATCCCCTTCTCCTCCTGCCTTCTATCTTTCCCAGCATCAGGGTATTTTCCAATAAGTTGGCTCTTCTCATCAGGTGGCCAAAGTATTGGAGTTTCAGCTTCAGCATCAGTTCTTCCAGTGAATATTCAGGATTGATTTCCTTTGGAATTGACTGGTTTGATCTTCTTATAGTCCAAGGGACTCTCAAGAGTCTTCTCCAACATCACAGTTCAAAAGCATCAATTCTTCAGCATTCGACTTTCTTTATGGTTCAACTCTCACATCCATACTACACTACTGGAAAAACCAAAGCTTTGACTATACAGATCTTTGTCAGCAAAGTAATGTCTCTGCTTTTTAATATGCTGTCTAGGTTGGTCATATTTTCTTCAAAGGAGCAAGGGTCTTTTAATTTCATGGCTGCAGTCATCATTTGCAGTGATTTTGGAGTCCCCCAAAATAAAGTCTGTCATTGTTTCCATTGTTTCCCCATCTATTTGCCATGAAATGATAGGACCGGATAAATTAATCTTCATTTGTTGAATGCTGAGTTTTAAGCCAACTTTTTCACTCTCCTCTTTCACTTTCATCTTTGCATTCTGCCATAAAGGTGGTGTCATCTTCAGATCTGAGGTTATTGATATTTCTCCCGGAAATCTTGATTCCAGCTTGTGCTTCATCCAGCCCGGCATTTCGCATGATGTATTCTGCATATAAGTTAAAGAAGCAGGGTGACAATATACAGCCTTGGCGCACTCCTTTCCCAATTTGGAACCAGTCTGTTGTTACATGTTCAATTCTAACTGTTGCTTTTTTACCTGCATAAAAATGTCTCAGGAGGCAGGTAGGGTGCTCTGCTAGTCACTGGCCATTTGCTTACTGTACTTCCATGGACATTTGTGTGGTTTGAAAACATTAACTGTCCAAGTTTATTTTATATAGTCCACTTGCTTTGAAACATTGATCTTTGACTGTATAGTCAACTGTAATGTAAGGGGCATTGATCCATTCTTGGTTCACATAGTGCCATCACTAACCACATTCTTGATGTCCTCAAATGTTGTTTTCCTAACAAGAGGATCTTTATGACAGAGAATAGCTGATGAAATAGTAGAAAAGCATTTTGTCTAGGAGATAGTCATTTGCAAAAGAGCACTTTCCCTTGGGACAATCTGAATTTTTTTCAGACTTGATGCTGACTCAGTTCTGTTCTTTAGAAGAATTGGGGATATCTGTCGTTATCGAGTTTCCTTTATAATTCAAGCAAACCAGTTCATTCCAACAACAAATGGAATAGTCTTGACCCTCTTAAAACAAAAATATCTAAAATGGTCAGGATATAACAAGAATAAAAAGAAAACTTACTTTTACAACTTACTTTTCAAAATTATCCAGAAAAGAACTAAATTCTTTGAATACCTATTATGTATTTATTATGGGCTTCTCTGGTACCTCAGATGGTAAAGAATCCCCCTTCAATGCAGGAGACCCTGGTTCAGTTCCTGAGATTGGAAGATCCCCTGGAGAAGGGATGGGCTACCCACTCCAGTATTCTTGGGCTTTCTTGGTGGCTCAGATGGCAAAGAATCTATCTGCAGCGCGGGAGACCTGGGTTTGATACCTGGGTTGGGAACATCCCCTAGAGGAGGGCATGGCAACCCACTTCAGTATTCTTACCTGGAGAATCCCATGGACAGAGGAGCCTGGTGAGTTATAGGCCCTTTGTATAGGAGATGATGAGGACATTCTTTGTTCTTTTTCTTTCAGTTGAGTTTGTCTCTCAGTCCTGTCTGACTCTTTGTGACCCCATGAACCGCAGCAAGCCAGGCAGGCCTCCCTGTCCATCACCAACTCCTGGAGTTCACCCAAACCCATGTCCATTGAGTTGGTGATGCCATCCAACCATCTCATCCTCTGTTGTCCCCCTGCTCCTCCTGCCCTCAATCTTTCCCAGCCTCAGGGTCTTTTCCAATGAGTCAGCTCTTCACATCAGGTGGCCAGAGTATTGGAGTTTCAGCTTCAAGCATCAGTCCTTCCAATGAACACCCAGGACTGATCTTCTTTAGGATGGCCTGGTTGGATCTCCTTGTAGTCCAAGGGACTCCTAAGACTCTTCTCCAACACCACAGTTCAAAAACATCAATTTTTCTGTGCTTACCTTTCTTTGTAGTCCAACTCTCACATCCATACATGACCATTGGAAAAACCATAGCCTTGACTAGACAGACCTTTGTTGGTAAAGTAATGTCTCTGCTTTTTAATATGCTGTCTAGGTTGGTCATAACTTTCCTTCCAAGAGGGAAACATCTTTTAATTTCATGGCTGCAATCACCATCTGCAGTGATTTTGGAGCCCCCCAAAATAAAGTCTGACACCGTTTCCACTGTTCCCCCATCTTTTTGCAATGAAGTGGTGGGACCAGATGCCATGATCTTAGTTTTCTGAATGTTGGGCTTTAAGCCAACTTTTTCACTTTCCTGTTTCACTTTCATCAAGAGGCTCTTTAGTTCTTCTTCACTTTCTGCCATAATGGTGGTGTCATCTGCATATCTGAGATTATAGATATTTCTCCCGGCAGTCTTGATTCCATCTTGTGCTTCCTCCAGCCCAGCGTTTCTTATGATGTACTCTGCATATAAGTTAAATAAGCAGGGTGACAATATACAGCCTTGACGTACTCCTTTTCCTATTTGGAACCAGTCTGTTGTTCCATGTCCAGTTCTAACTGTTGCTTCCTGACCTGCATATAGGTTTCTCAAGAGGCAAGTCAGGTGGTCTAGTATTCCCATCTCTTTCAGAATTTTCCACAGTTTATTGTGATCCACACAATCAAAGGCTTTGGCATAATCAGTAAAGCAGAAATAGATGTTTTTCTGGAACTCTCTTGCTTTTTCCATGATCCAGCGGATGTTGGCAATTTGATCTCTGGTTCCTCTGCCTTTTCTAAAACCAGCTTGAACATCTGGAAGTTCACGGTTCACGTATTGCTGAAGCCTGGCTTGAAGAATTTTAAGCATCACTTTACTAGTGTGTGAGATGAGTGTAATTGTGTGGTAGTTTGAGCATTCTTTGGCATTGCCTTCCTTTGGGATTGGAATGAAAACTGACCTTTTCCAGTCCTGTGGCCACTGCTGAGTTTTCCAAATTTGCTGGCATATTGAGTGCAGCACTTTCACAGCATCATCTTTCAGGATTTGAAACAGCTCAACTGGAATTCCATCACCTCCACTAGCTTTGTTCATAGCAATGCTTCCTAAGGCCCACTTGACTTCACATTCCAGGATGACTGGCTCTAGGTGAGTGATCACACCATCGTGATTATCTGGGTCATAAAGATCTTTGTATACAGTTCTTCTGTGTATTCTTATTATCTTCTGCTTCTGTTAGGACCATACCATTTCTGTCCTTTATCAAGCCCATCTTTGCATGAAATCTTCCCTTGATATTTCTAATTTTCTTGAAGAGATCTCTAGTCTTTCCTATTCTGTTGTTTTCCTCTATTTCTTTGCATTGATTGCTGAGGAAGGCTTTCTTATCTCTCCTTGCTATTCTTTGGAACTCTGCATTCAGATGCTTATATCTTTCCTTTTCTCCTTTGCTTTTCGCTTCTCTTCTTTTCACAGCTATTTGTAAGGCCTCCTCAGACAGCCATTTTGTGTTTTTGCATTTCTTTTTCTTGGAGATGGTCTTGATCCCTGTCTCCTGTACAGTGTCACGAACCTCATTCCTTGGTTCATCAGGCACTCTATCTATCAGATCTAGTCCCTTAAATCTATTTCTCACTTCCACTGTATAGTCATAAGGGATTTGATTTAGGTCATACCTGAATAGTATAGTGGTTTTCTCTACCTTCTTCAATTTCAGTCTGAATTGGGCAATAAGGAGTTCATGATCTGAGCCACAGTCAGCTCCCGGTCTTGTTTTGGTGACTGTATAGAACTTCTCCATCTTTGGCTGCAAAGAATATAATCAATCTTATTTCAGTGTCGACCATCTGGTGATGTCCATGTGTAGAGTCTTCTCTTGTGTTGTTGCAAGATGGTGTTTGCTATGACCAGTGCGTTTTCTTGGCAGAACTCTATTAGCCTTTCCCCTGCTTCATTCTGTACTCCAAGGCCAAATTTGCCTGTTACTCCAGGTGTTTCTTGACTTCCTACTTTTGCATTCCAGTCCCCTATAATGAAAAGGACATCTTTTTTGGGTGTTAGTTCTAGAAGGTCTTGTAGGTCTTTATAGAACTGTTCAACTTCAGCTTCTTCAGCATTACTGGTCGGGGCATAGAGTTGGATTACTGTGATATTGAATCGTTTGCCTTGGAAATGAACAGATCATTCTGTCGTTTTTGAGATTACATCCAAGTACTGCATTTTGGACTCTTTTGTTGACTGTGATGGCTACTCCATTTCTTCTAAGGGACTCCTGCCCGCAGTAGTAGATATAATGGTCATCTGAGTTAAATCTACCCATTCCAGTCCATCTCAGTTCATTGATTCCTAGAATGTCGATGTTCGCTCTTGTCATCTTCTGTTTGACCGCTTCCAATTTGCCTTGATTCATGGACCTAACATTCGAGGTTACTATGCAATATTGCTCTTTACAGCATGGAACCCTGCTTCCATCACCAGCCCCATTCACAGCTGGGTATTGTTTTTGCTTTGTCTCCATCCCTTCATTCTTTCTGGAGTTATTTCTCCACTGATCTCCAGTAGCATATTGAGCACCTACCGACCTTGGGAGTTCATCTTTCAGTGTCCTATCTTTTTGCCTCAAGGCAAGAATACTGAAGTGGTTTGCCATTCCTTTTTCCAGTGGACCACTTTCTGTCAGATCTCATTGTCAGTTTCATTGAGTTAGACAAGGCTGTGGTCTGTCTTTTTGTTTAGAGCTTGTGATCTTTTGGTCATAAATTCTACTAAGGTTTGGTAGACATTTTGTGACTGGTTTGTTCCACAGTATGGTAAAAAATCTGCCTGCAATCTGCCTGCAGGAGACCTGGGTTCGATGCCTAGATTGGGAAGATCCCCTGGAGAAAGGAACAGCTACCCACTGCAGTATTCTTGCTTGGAGAATCCCATGAACAGAGACTGGTAGGATGCAAACCATGGGTTCGCAAAGAGTCGGACACAGCTGAGCCACTTTCCCTTTCCCTGTGAAGGCTCATTCCTAGTTCAGGTGACGATTATGTACTGAATCTAGATGCGTGTGCAAGCTCAGGCGCTCCATCACGTGCGACTCTTTGTGACCCCATGGACCGTAGCCTGCCAGGCTTCCCTGTCCATGGGATTTCTCAGGCCAGAATACTGGAGTGCGTTGCCACTTCCTTCTCCAGGGGATTTTCTTGACCCAGGAATCAAACCTGCATCTCCTGCATTGTCAGGCAGATGTTTTACCACTGTGCCAAATTGAGAAGCAGCTTTCATTCCACTACACGTAGTTATTTCCCACTTACGTCTTGATTTTGTTCTTTAGAGAAGCATTCAGTTTTCATTAATATAGAAGCTGAAATGAGTTTAACCCAGTAGGTGTGCATTTGATAAAAATGAACTATCTATATGAAATCTAATGCTATTGATCTGGTTTGGGGGCAGTCACAGTGTCATTTCAACCAGACAGTTTGTAGCTTCAAGTGTTTCCTCCCTGCTCCATCAATTATTTATCTCTTACATAATTAGTAAGCAAAGGCATTTTCCACAATAACTAATATGTATTTAATACTTTATTTTACAAGTTACAAAGGACTTTTCATTCTTTAAATTTTCACAAGCATATAAGATAGTAAGAGAAGATAGTACATATTATGTTACATTGTATTATATTACGTTACATTATTTTATGTTCTATCATTTATAATCATTCTCAGGATAAAGTTCAGATTGTCTACCTGTGTCCAGCGTAACCTCACCACTGAGTGAAACTATGAGATGCAAATCCAGATTTTCTTACTTCAGAATTCCTTTGTTCTATGAGATGTGGCCCCACACAACCAAATAATCCATCAGTAATGTGAATGAGAGCCCAAGAACTATGACATGATCTGACTTGCACTCTAAGTCCTAACTCAGGTGCTAAGGAAATTTAGGTCACTTGGTTATCCTCACTGAGTCCTTCCTTTTATATATAATCAGTGGGTGTGTATCTGTATATGGAAAGAACTTTGGGCAGGGGTTTTAGAGGGATGGAGGATGAAAAGTTTCCACATGTGTATCATTACCATCATCACCAATGCCACAAAAGCCTGATTGAAGGTCCCCAAAATAGCAGCATTCATAGACTTCCAATTGTTATCCCTGGTCCCTGTCCAAAAGCAACTTCTGTTTTTTATGAGGAACAGGGGCCAAATTTAATAGAATATTAGCACATGTAACACTTAGATGGAATTCATAAATAGCACTGCTGTTTTCAGCACAAGTCTTTGTTTTTGTGAAGTGACCACAGTGGCTTCTAGCTAATTGGCCTGAATTGTTAACGCACATGTTGATGAGGATGGTTTTGAATCCTCATAGGCTTCAATCCTGTCTCTCTGAAGATGTGTTTCACCTGCTAAGCCAAATATAATGTTTAGCTTAATAAATAGAGGTTATGAGGGACATTAGTCTACTTTATGAACAAAATTCAGGTTAAAAAAAAAGCCACTAGGAAATTTCTTTCAAAACACATTTGACTTTAATGTTAGTTGTTGCATCGTTGGTTTGTGTTTGTTTTACTACGCTTCCTAGATGCCAAGCATTGCCCAAAAGTTGTTGCATGCATACAACACTCTTTGAAGAAGGTAATAGTATCCCTATTTTATTCATCCCTCAACTAAGGTTTATTGATGTAAAGTAATTTAATACTTAAGATTAACTAATAACAGATGGAACTAGATTCTGAACTCAAGTCTTCCTGACTCCAATGTCATATTACCTAATGAGCTAAACTTCTTCCTTCTTGCAGTGAAAACTTGTTTGTGCTCCTGAAAATTAAATAAAGAAAGGGCAAATGTATTTTAATGTTATTATATTTTAAAATATTAATCGAGACTCAGTTCTTGCTAAGTAAGGATAGTAACACTCTGCTAAAATTGACACCCGAGAACAAAGTCCACACAACCATAGTTTCTTCAGTGAGGAATGAAAACAAAGGGTTGAATGAACTCCAGTCCTAAAACTGGAGTTTTTGTTTTAATAACTTTTAGGAGATCATTTGTGAGTTACATGTATTTGACAACATAATCTGGGATTCTCTCTTTAAAACAAATATTTAAATAGGTATTAAATATATTTTAATAAAAGAGTATTCTCTAGTTTTCCTTTCTACTTTTTTGAAGCAATCAAAACCCCAGAAAACCTTGTATGCTGTGGTTTTCACAATTCTGTAAACTGTGAAATTTTCTTTTTCTCTGAAGAGATTGAGAGAGCAGTTTTACAAGAATTTCATTTCTGGAAAAAAATCCTCAATTGTGAAAAGGACTGAGCAGTACAAATCCCAGAACTTAATACTATGAAGAGCATATTCCTATACTCTTATAGTTTCCAAGGTTCTAAATTCATGCAACTTAAAACTTATTTTGTTTCAGTTTTTTGCTTGTACTGAATAGCTGGAGTTTTGACAAGAGTAAGTTTGGATGAAAGAAGGTTGAAACCTTGATTTGCCTGTCCCTGTATATAGGTGAGATATATTTGATAAATTATTTGTGGCCTATGCCAATCGTTGAATGTAATGAAACTCTCTAAAGAGTATGTTGTAGGAAAAGGTTCAGTGACTTAGGAAAACATGTAAGATACGTCTTTTAAATTAGAAGAAAAACAGAGTTCAAAAATCAAAAGATGGAATTTAATATCAGTTTTGTGAAAAGGGAAAAAATTCCATAAACATATATATATTTTGTAAGTGCAAATGAAAATAGTAACAGGAATTAGGGGTGGGAGGTGGGAGGGGGGTTCAGGATTGGAAACTCATATACACCCGTGGCGGATTCATGTCAATGTATGGCAAAACCAATACAATATTGTAAAGTAAAATAAAGTAAAAAAAAAATAGTAACAGAAATTAGATCTGGGTAGTAACTTTGGGGCTTCCCAGGAGGCGCTAGTGATAAAGAATCTGCCTGCCAATGCAAGAGACATAAAAAGGTGTGGGTTAGATCCCTGGGTTGGAAAGATCCTCTGGAGGTGGGCATGGCAACCCACTCCAGTATTCTTGCCTAGGAAATCTTCTGCGGACAGAGGAGCTTGGCAGGGTACAGCCCATAGGCTTGCAAAAGTCTGACTACACAGCTGAATCAACTTAGCACACTAGTAACTGCAGATGGTGATTGCAGCCATGAAATTAAAAGACACTTGCTCCTTGGAAGAAAAGTTATAGCCAACCTAGACAGCATATTAAAAAGCAAAGACATTACTTTGTAAACAAAAGTCCGTCTAGTCAAAGCTATTGTCTTTCCAGTAGTCATGTATAGATGTCAGAGTTGGATTATAAAGAAAGCTGAGCGCCGAAGAACTGATGCCTTTGAACTGATGTTATAGAAGACTCTTGAGAGTCCCTTGAACTGCAAGGAAATCCAACCAGTCAATCCTAAAGGAAATCAGTCCTGAATATTCACTGGAAGGACCGATGGTGAAGCTGAAGCTCCAATACTTTGGCCACTTGATGTGAGAACTGTCTCATTGGAAAAGACCCTGATGCTGGGAAAGATTGAAGGCAGGAGGAGAAGGAAACAACAGAGGATGAGATGGTTGGATGGCATCACCGACTCAATGGATATGAGTTTGAGTAAGCTCTGGCAGTTAGTGATGGATAGGGAGGCCTGGCATGCTGCAGTCCATGGGGTTGCAAAGAGTCGGACATGACTGAGCGACTGAACTGAACTGAACTTTATGAGAAACTTCTTTGTTGGTTTTTTTTGTGATTTCCAAATTTACTAAAATAAAATTTACTTATTTATCTGGTAAAATGTGGTGATTATTTTTTAAAGAAAAATTTTGTCATCCACATTTCTAAATCATCCACAAATCCAAATAATTAGCTGTCCAGAGTGACTTTGCAGGGCTTCTGAAAGATAGAAGTTCTGCTCTCTCTGGATCAGAGGCTCCAAATTGGCTTCTATCGACACCACAATGTCCCTGGTAAACCAGAGACATAAAGGAAAGGCTGGGAGGATGGGGTCGTCCTGGCTTTCTTAAGCACACACTCATAACACACAAACACACATACCCACTGAATGTCATCCTAAAGTTTTGAGAAAAAGATCCTTTCACAAAATTGAGAACCCAATGATATAGTTAATATTATATGTGCCAAAATATCTAATTTCTTTAAAAACTAATTTTAAAAAAATCTTCACTTGGATATTCGTCATCTTACTTTCATCAGCCTCTAGTGGTTTTAGTTCACAGTGTTTATCTGAATCAGACAAAACTCCAAGCTTAACACCATGTGATTCATTTTCACTGAAGACCTCAAATAAGGTTTATATGATGAGAGAGCATAAATGCACACAAATTCTTCAGAATTTTGACCTTTTTTTCCCTTTAGGAAGTAAACAGTTACCTCCACCATGAAGGACCTGCTTGCACTTTTGCTGCCCCCTCTGTAATTTAGACGAAGCAAAAATTTTCCATTCTTTGGTCTAATAATAATGATAATGCTGGAATGACAATGCTGCTGATGGCAGTTTACACTTTGAGGGTGGGGGTCTGGAGTTGCACAGCTCCAGGGAGCATTGTGAATGACGCCTCCCAGAGTTGTGCAGGGGAACAGTACTGAATGGGCACCTGTTGTGTGCCCTGTGAGGTTCTGAATACTTTGCAAATATAACACCTCGGCTGTGGGTACTATTGTACCCCTTTCTTACTCCTGTAGTTGAGGAAACTAAGACAGAGAAATGTTCAACCAGCTAAGAAATGATTTTCTGAATGGTTCCTAAGTATTTGTCTTTATACTAGGTATATGGGATAAAAATGAGGTTCTTATTCTCAAAAGGCTTATAAAGTAGTTAAGGAGATAGATCCATAAACAAGAGTTATCAGTAAAATAAGAGTTAACAGTTGTAATGATATAGCTTTCCTATTCAGCCACCAAAGGACATAGCCTCCAAAAAAAAAAAAAAGGAATACCTTAACCTTTGTCATCAAGATGCAGTCTTATTTTAGCTGAACTGTATTTGATCTTTACTAAAGAAATAAAAACAGAATGTGAAAGACTTTTAGTGACTATTTCCTGTTTCTTTCTGTTACACATGGTAATACTTACCTTATATTTTAACACTACCGGACCAAACCCATCTAACTGATATCTTAAGCTAACTTAAGATCTTATTTCTTATGTGAGTGACTAACCAGAGTTAATCATCTGGTCAACCTGTGTAATTAGAAAGTAGGGATGTGTTAGAACATTTTGAATTAAAACAGAACTTTAATATACTCTTCAAACCAAATGCAAATGAGTATTCTTTGAATTTGCAGCCATAATTTTAATACAAAGGAAAATCATGTTTAAAACTAAATCTGACACCTACGATGTATGCTTCTAATGTATATGTGTGGAGGAGTGAAGAGTGGGGAACATACAAAGATGAGTAAGACTCAATCCCAAAGGTATGCAGTAAGCATTTAGGCACTAAAATTATGCTGGGAGACTCAGAGCCTTTATCAGAACATAAGAATGTTTGAAACTGGGTATCAAACATGTGAAAATCTATATAAGAAAACTGAGAAACATCCATCAGGGAACATAAATGAAGGAAATGAGTAAATTCATGATGATTAAAGATTGAATTTATTCATCTGAAAATGGAGGAGAGGCGTTGTAATCTGCCTTTTCAAAAGGAATATCATAGTGACATGGAATATCACTATATATATGGTGACCACTTTACATGGAATATCTATATATATAGTGACCCCTTTCCAAAGAATAGTGCAGCCTATGAATTTTTAAAATAAAGCAAAACAAAATCACATAAACAATCACTTTGCAGCATGAATAATTTGCTGTGTTTTGAATTTTAATATACCAATTTTATCACTTGGGATGTATGAGAAAACAGTGTAAGACTGAGGTAAGAATGACTGTTAAATCCTGAAGAGAAAATTATGAATGGCTTCCTACAGTTTTTTTCCCCTTTGAACCTTTCCTGGCATGTGAATATAATGAGGCCACATACATGCACAGTAAGTATTGGAAAACATGTTTGATACATTGATTTCAGCTACAGTCAAGGAACTCTTTCCTGATTATTCTTTCTGTATTTAATACAGAAAAACATCACTGAGAAAGTGAGGGAAAACATAAATCCAGAAGGGGAAAGGTAACTGAGTATTTAATGAGAGTATTGATCCTGATCCACCTGCCTTTGGTGTTTTTCCTTCTTTGAGCTGTGATTATCAGTACTCCAACCTCTATATTAAATAATCTGTAAACTCTCTCTCTCTCTCTATGTAGTCAAATGCCACTGAGGCAGAGACCTATAAGAGCCTAGCAAATCTCTTAAACTTTATTTCTTTTTAAGTAAAAGGAAAATCTTGTGCTAGTTTATCTAGAAGAACGACCCTTCCAGTTGTAATATGTTTATGGCCTTCTGAGTGTCCATCACATTTGCCAGCCATCCTGTGTCATAATAAATGCTTCCCAAGGTAATAAAACAATATTAGCTTTTTGTTATTTTTCTATTTCACTGTGTATGTGTGTGTATGTGATATTGCCATTCAGTTTAGCAAAAAGGTCATTAAATACAAGTCATACAAATAAAAAGGCATACAGCATAGTATATGCAGAGCTAATTAGATAGTCCAGTTAATTAAAGTGTTGACTTTACTTTTTCTTGGCTTCAGCCCAGAGTCTGTATCCTCCATAAGTGCTGATGTTCAAGCACAAGGTGAATGATTGACTGACAGGTATTATTAAGAGGTTTCCTAGGTTTTATAAGGGGCTGTATTAGATTATATTCAAGGATTCTTTCCACCGAACATTTTAAACCTATCGAAGTAGACCCTCAGGGAAGGAGCATTCTCTTTCTTACAGAATATTTGCTCTTGTGCCTTCAGGAAGTCACTTTCTAGAGTTCCCCTTGGGGAAGCCAGCTTGCCATATGTGTGACGTTTTAATCAAAGTATGAATGTAGCTGGGACTTCCCAGATGGCGCTAGTGGTAAAGAACATGCCTGCCAGTGCAGGAGACATAAGAGACATGGGTTTGATCCCTGGGTCGAGAAGATGCCCTGGAAGAGGACATGGCAGCCCACTCCGGTATTTTTACCTGGAGAATCCCATGGACAGAGGAGCCTGGCGGACTACAGTCCATAGGGCCGAGAAGAGTCAGACACAGCTGAAGCAACCATCACGCACGCACACATGAACATAGCTCTGCTTGATAGAAAACCATCAAATGAATGGATACAGGATTGTCCTTTTCATTCCCTCCCATTTCTCAGGACAGATTTTACTGTTGTATATCAGGTCAGTAGAATTTCTCACAAAATCAGAGAATTCGTTCACTTGAAAAATACTCTCTTCTTATTGTCTTTGTCTTGATACAAAGTTCACATAGCCCAGCTGTAATTTTTTTTTAGGATAGGGCTGTGTGCCACAGTGTGAAAACACAAAACTGGGACTCAGAAATCCTGGGTTTAATCTTTGTTCCGCCACCAACCAGCTGTATGACATGACCAGGCATCCTGTCCATTCTTGATTTTTGTTTTTTCAACTGTGAAAAGAGAAAAAAAAAAATGCCTCTTATTTTCTTGTTGCTCCTTTTGCAAGAAAAATAACTAAGTGTTCAAAAGGGTCTTTGCCTTCAGATGCGTAGGCATATTTGCAAACTGATGAAGGAATTCTCTTTTGAAATCCAGAGTCCTTTTATTTGCCTATGGTAGTGATTACAGTTATTTATGGACCTGGCTTTTTTCTCCCTTTAGCCTCAAAGGAGACAAAGGAAGACAAGGGAAGTGAAGTAAGGAGAAGGTGAGAAAAAGAGGGAGAAATAAAATCTAAGAAAAGGAATAGAATTGCAGATGGCTCAAAAATGCATATTAACATAATATTTAAATTTATAACATACAGCTATAAAAAGTAAAGCTGCATAAAATTGCCTTGACTGGTTGGAATATAGTGAAAATACGAGGAAAGAACATTGCAGAAGGCCTGTGCTATAAACATTTTCAACAACGTTACAGATAAAAAATTTTAATGATGTGGAAAGATATTTAGAATGTATTTAGTGAAAATCTAGATTTAAAAACACTATGTTGAAAATATGTTCACATATGCATAGGAAAAGAGACATGAAGGAAATATAAAAATGCAAAAAGTGTGTAGGTGGTAGAAGTGTAAATGAATTTTATTTTTTATTTTTGAATTTTTGTTGATAAGGTTTCCTAGGTTTTTTCCAGTGAACATGTATTGCTTGGCTAGTAAGATAAGCAAACAAAAATAACTTTTTTGTTTTTGTTTTGTGTTCTTTGGTTTTATTTGTTTTGCTTTTCCTAGTTTCCTAATGTGAAAGCTCCAGTGACAGACTCAGGACCTTTCTCTTTTATTGAGATATGGTTGATTTCTAATGTTGTGTTAGTTTCAGGTGTACAACCAAATGATTCAGTTATGTGTGTGTGTGTGTGTGTGTGTGTGTGTGTGTGTGTGTGTGTGTGCGTGCGTGCACATGCTCAGTCGCTCGGGGCCGAGCTGTAGTAATGTGTGTGTGCGTGCTAAGTCGCTTCAGTCTTGTCCGGCTCTTTGAGACCCCATGGACTGTAGCCCACCAGGCTTGTCTGTCCACGGGATTCTCCAGGCAAGAATACTGGAGTGGGTTGCCATGTCCTCTTCCAGGGATCTTCCCCACCCAGGGATCGAATCTGTATCTCTTAAATCTCCTGCATTGGCAAGTGGGTTCTTTGCCACTGGTGCCACCTGGGAAGCCTCTTTTATATAATAGTTTGTTTCTGTTAATACGATACTCCTAGTTTATCCCTGCCCCCTGCCTCCCTCTTTTGGTAACCATAAGTTTGTTTTCTATGTTTTTCAGTATGTTTTTGTTTTGTGTATAAATTCATTTGTATTTTTTTGATTCCATGTATAAGTGATATAATTATTCACCTTTCTCTGTCTTACTTACTTCACTGAGAGTAATATTCTCTAGGTCCAGCCATGATGCTGCAAATGGCAATGTTTCTTTTATGGCTAATATTCCATTGTGTGTGTGTATGTATATATACATATGCAATATTTTCTTAAGTCAGTCATCTATCAGTGGGCACTTGGGTTGTTTCCATGTCTTGGGTATTGTAAATAGTGCTGCTGTAAACAATCAGATGTATGTATCTTTTTGAATTAGAGTTCATCTTTTCCAGATATAAACCCAGGAGTGGGATTGTTGTATCATATAATAGTTCTATTTTTAGATTTTTAAGGAACCTCCATACAGTTCTCCATAGTGGCTGTATCAGTTAACATTCCTACCAACAATACAGGAAGCTTCCCTTTTTCCTACAACTTCTCCGGGATTTATTGTTTGTAGATTTTTTGATGATGGCCATTCTAACCGGTGTGAGGTAATAACTCATTGTAGTTTTGATTTTCATTTCCCAAATAATTCGTGATGTTGAGCATCTTTCCAAGTGCTTGTTAGTCATCTGTGTCTTCTTTGGAAAAATGTCTATTAAGTCTTCTGCACTGGGTTGTTTGTTTTCTGATCTTGAGCTGTATAAGTTGTTTGTATATTTTGGATATTAACCCTTTGAGTTGCATCATTTCCAAATATTTATCCCATTACATAGGCTGCTTTTTCATTTTATTTATGATTTCCTTTGCTTTGCAAAAGCTTTTAATTTTAGTTGCTGCTGCTGCTGCTAAGTCGCTTCAGTCATGTCCGACTCTGTGCGACCCCATAGACGACAGCCCACCAGGCTCCGCCATCCCTGGGATTCACCAAGGAAGAACACTGGAGTGGGTTGCCATTTCCTTCTCCAATGCATGAAAATGAAAAGTGAAAGTGAGGTCGCTCAGTCGGGTCCGACTCTTTGAAACCCCGTGGACTGCAGCCTTCCAGGCTTTTCCGTCCATGGGATTTTCCAGGCAAGAGTACTGGAGTGGGATGCCATCGCCTTCTCCATTAATTTTAGTTAGGTCTTGTTTGTTTATTTTTGTTCTTATTTCCTTTGCCTTGGTGGACTGCTCTAAGAAAATTTGGCCACCTGATGTGAAGAGCTGACTCATTTGAAAAGACCCTGATGCTGGGAAAGATTGAGGGCAGGAGGAGAAGGGGATGACAGAGGATGAGATGGTTGGATGGCATCATCGACTCAATGGACATGGGTTTGAGTGGACTCCGGGAGTTGGTGATGGACAGGGAGGCCTGGCGTGCTGCGATTCATGGGGTCGCAAAGAGTCGGACACGACTGAGTGACTGAACTGAACTGAACTGAACCATTTTATTGTGTCTGCTCGAGCATCCCCTACCCCATCCACCCCCTTTCAACATCTTTCCTCAGTCAGCTTCTCTGTTACTTATCCCAGATACCTAGTATGTAAGACCCAGCAATTTGGCGAATCTTTCACTGGCAGTGTAGTCCTGTGCTCTCAGTTCTCCCTTTGTCTGAATTTCTATCACACTTGTGATTACTTCCACACTGTTTAGTGCATAATTGTTCTCCTTGTTTAAATGTTCTCATTTTGTCTCCATATCCATATTGAAAAGCTCCTGAAGAATTTATAGTTCTCCTCCATTTTCCAGAAGTGGAAGGAAGCCTCTGTTTTATGAGTGCATTTTGTGTGCTGTGTGCTATGCTGAGTATTTTGCTTCTCATCTCACTTAAGCCTGTTAACTCTTCTGTTAACTTGGTATCAATATCCTCATAAGTCCTGGAAGGAGACTAAACTCCAAGAGGTTGCATACTTTCCTGAGACCACACAGCTGGTTAGTGTCCCAGCTGTCTTAATCTGGGTCTCTAAAGGTTTTCCATTGCAATTTATTGTCTTACTAGTGGATAATATGTCGCTTTCGCATGATAGCTCATTGATTATGTTATTTAATTTTCTACTTCTCCATATTCTTGCTGTGTGTTTAACTTAACTGAGGTAAAATGTTAGGGTTCAGTTCAATCGCTCAGTCGTGCCCGACTCTTTGTGACCCCATGAATTGCAGCACGCCAGGCCTCCTTGTCCATCACCAACTCCCAGAGTTCACTCAGACTCACGTCCATCGAGTCGGTGATGCCATCCAGCCATCTCATCCTCTGTCATCCCCTTTTCCTCCTGCCTCAATTCCTCCCAGCATCAGAGTCTCTTCCAATGAGTCAACTCCAATGAGACTTTTCCACTCTTCACATGAGGTGGCCAAAGTGCTGGAGTTTCAGCTTTAGCATCATTCCTTCCAAAGAACACCCAGGGCTGATCTCCTTTAGAATGGACTAGTTGGATCTCCTTGCAGTACAAAGGACTCTCAAGAAGAGTCTTCTCCAACACTGCAGTTCAAAAGCATCAATTCTTCAGTGCTCACCTTTCTTCACAGTCCAACTCTCACATCCATACATGACTACTGGAAAAACCATAGCCTTGACTAGACAGACCTTTGTTGGCAAAGTAATGTCTCTCCTTTTGAATATGCTATCTAGGTTGCTCATAACTTTTCTTCCAAGGAATAAGTGTCTTTTAATTTCATGACTGCAGTCACCATCTGCACTGATTTTGGAGCCCCCAAAATAAAGTCTGACAGTGTTTCCACTGTTTCCCCATCTATTTCCCATGAAGTGATGGGACCGGATGCCATGATCTTCATTTTCTGAATGTGGAGCTTTAAGCCAACTTTTTCACTCTCCTCTTTCACTTTCATCAAGAGGCTATTTAGCTCCTCTTCACTTTCTGCCATAAGGGTGGTGTCATCTGCATATCTGAGGTTATTGATATTTTTCCCGGCAATCTTGATTCCAGCTTGTGTTTCTTCCAGTCCAGCATTTCTCATGATGTACTCTGAATATAAGTTAAATAAGCAAGGTGACAGTATACATTCTTGACGTAATCCTTTTCCTATTTGGAACCAGTCTGTTGTTCCATGTCCAGTTCTAACTGTTGCTTCCTGACCTGCATACAGATTTCTCAAGAGGCAAGTCAGGTGGTCTGGTATTCCCATCTCTTTCAGAATTTTCCACAGTTTATTGTGATCCACACAGTCAAAGTGTTTGGCATAGTCAATAAAGCAGAAATAGATGTTTTTCTGGAACTCTCTTGCTTTTTCCATGATCCAGCGGATGTTGGTAATTTGATCTCTGGTTTCTCTGCCTTTTCTAAAACCAGCTTGAACATCTGGAAGTTCACGGTTCACGTATTGCTGAAGCCTGGCTTGGAGAATTTTGAACATTACTAGCGTGTGAGATGAATGCAATTGTGTGGTAGTTTTAGCATTCTTTGGCATTGCCTTTCTTTGGGATTGGACTGAAAACTGACCTTTTCCAGTCTTGTTGCCACTGCTGAGTTTTCCAAATTTGAAACACTAAATAATATCAGCTCTTGGTGATTTGTTTTTAAATGCTCTTCCCCTATTCATGCCAAGTCTTTCTTCCTCTCTTGGTGTCTTCCCCATTATGTTGTTTCCACTCACCCAAACTACACTAAAAACTTCAAGGTGCCTGATTCATCGAACTGCTCCTCTTGTCCACCAACAATATTAAAGACTTGAATACATGGATTGGCTGTATTCCCTGCAGGAAAGAAGCTACCTTCTCTCTATTTCAGTTTGAGATTCCTCTCCCCCTGTAAATTATTCTCCCAATAGAAAGTCAGCACACTTGAGACAAAAGGCAATGAAGAGGAAGTAGTGATTCTGAACTTAATTCCCTGCAGTGTCTCTAGGATATTCAAAAGCCTGTAGTAACCTGACCTCTGCAGGAGGCAGCAGAAGGGAATATTTACAGAGAGTATGCTGAGTAGAAAAAGGCTCCTTTCAAGTGTGTTAACTTACAGCAAGCTAAGAAAGACAGGCTTAGAGCCTTCCCCAAAGTAACTAGTATGTGCCTGCGCTCTTTTTGTCCCACCATGTCTCTGTTTGTCAGAGAGGCCTGGGTTTTATCTTCTCAATGCAATGTGCAGAACTAAGAAGAGTAGTTTAAAATAGAGCCAACAGAGATGCTAAAGGAAACTCTTTGAATGCATCAATCCAGGCTCTTCTGACCCTCTGTCTTTGTCATGAAGTTCTGTCCAGATTTCAGATGGAACTGAAACTGTTGTAGTCTGGGGCCACATATCCCATATCATAGGCAGTCAAGAGAATATTACACAGGTATATTGTTCTTTAAAATGGCTGTGCTTTCATTCTTCATTGTCTACTGGCAGAAGTTTGAAAGAAAAGAAGTTGTTTCCAGAAAACAGCTTGGCAATTCATACCAAAAGCCTTAAAATGACAGACTGTTTGACCTAGCAATTATGCTATTAGGATTATGTTGTAGGGGAAGAATGGTTGAATAAAAATCATCGTATCATTTATCATTGATATGATTTGTACTACGAAAAAATTGGAAACCTGCTATCGTCTGCACTGTTTCTCCCACAAATCCATATGTTGAAACCCTAACCCCCATTGTGACTGTATTTGGAGATAGGGCCTTAAAGGAGGTAATTGAGGTTAAATGAGGTCATAAGACTGTGATCCCTAATTCAGTACGACTGGTGTCCTTAGAAGAAGAAGAAAAAGGTTATTCTAGGAATGTGCATGCACAGAGAAAAGGCCTTCTAAGGACAAAACGAGAAGGCAGTTATCTGTAAGCCATGAGGAAAGGTCTCACCAGAAACCAACTTTGCTAGCACCTTGATTTTAGACTGCCAGCCATCAGAACTATGAGAAAATAAAGTTGTGTTGTTTAAGCCACTCAGCCTCTGGTGTTTTGTTATGACACCTCTATCAAACTAATATATAACCTAATCATCCAGTAATAGAAGAATACACAAAAGAGTACAATCCCAACAATAGAATATGATGCAATCATAAAAATAATAATTCAGTTCAGTTCAGTTGCTCAGTCGTGTCCGACTCTTTGCGACCCCATGAATCGCAGCATGCCAGGCCTCCCTGTCCATCACCAACTCCCAGAGTTCACTCAGACTCACGTCCATCGAGTCCGTGATGCCATCCAGCCATCTCATCCTCTGTCGTCCCCTTCTCCTCCTGCCCCCAATTCCTCCCAGCATCAGAGTCTTTTCCAATGAGTCAACTCTTCGCATGAGGTAGCCAAAGTACTGGAGCTTCAGCTTTAGCATCATTCCTTCCAAAGAAATCCCAGGGCTGATCTCCTTCAGAATGGACTGGTTAGATCTCCTTGCAGTCCAAGGGACTCTCAAGAGTCTTCTCCAACACCACAGTTCAAAAGCATCAATTCTTCATTGCTCAGCCTTCTTCACAGTCCAACTCTCACATCCATACATGACCACAGGAAAAACCATAGCCTTGACTAGACGGACCTTAGTCAGCAAAGTAATGTCTCTGCTTTTGAATACGCTATCTAGGTTGGTCATAAATTTTCTTCCAAGGAGTAAGCGTCTTTTAATTTCATGACTGCAGTCACCATCTGCAGTGATTTTGGAGCCCCCAAAAATAAAGTCTGACACCGTTTCCACTGTTTCCCCATCTATTTCCCATGAAGTAATGGGACCGGATGCCATGATCTTCATTTTCTGAATGTTGAGCTTTAAGCCAACTTTTTCACTCTCCTCTTTCACTTTCATCAAGACGCTTTTTAGTTCTTCACTTTCTGCCATAAGGGTGGTGTCATCTGCATATCTAAGGTTATTGATATTTCTCCCGGCAATCTTGATTCCAGCTTGTGTTTCTTCCAGTCCAGCGTTTCTCATGATGTCCTCTGCATATAAGTTAAATAAGCAGGATGACAATATACAGCCTTGATGTACTCCTTTTCCTATTTGGAACCAGTCTGTTGTTCCATGTCCAGTTCTAACTGTTTCTTCCTGACCTGCGTACAGATTTCTCAAGAGGCAGATCAGGTGTTCTGGTATTCCCATCTCTTTCAGAATTTTCCACAGTTTATTGTGATCCACACAGTCAAAGGCTTTGGCATAGTCAATAAAACAGAAATAGATGTTTTTCTGTAACTCTCTTGTTCAGTATATAATATACTTCTCTTAAAATTTGTTAAGATGATATGAGATAGCATTCAAAACACAGCAGAGAGGTTCAGGGCAAGGATTCTGGTATCAAAGTGCTGGAGTTTGAATCTCAGCTCCTTGACTTTTTAGCTCTATGATTCTGGACAAGAATCTCTCTGTACTGCAGACTCCTCCTATGGGAAAAATGATGCTACCTATGTAATAAATATTGAGTATTAGATGTGTTGATATTTATAAAATTCTTAAAACAATATGACACATAGTAAAACTATATGGGCATTTATTAACTCTATGAAGAATTAATATAGGGTTATATATAGTATTTACCATCAAGAGCACTACATTGTCAAAAATAATAGTTCAGGTGTTTTTAATGTATCAAAACAACTGTATATTTGTCAACTCTTTTCTTGTATAACTTTGTGAGAACACCTTGAATAAGAAGCTTTTTTGAGGATTTGTTACTTTAAAAATTTCTGTTTATTATGAAAACAGGTATTAAAGGATATAAGAAGAGGAAAATCCGCTTAGTATCCTCATTTAACTCTTCAAACACTCCTATTTCCTTCCAGCCTGGCTAATATGTATAGAGGTTGTAGATATAATTAGAATGTTTATTTTTGGCTGTGGGTCTCATGCATTTCTCAGTGGAAGAGACTCCCTAAACCTGTCAAGGTCAGAGAGGAGCGTTTTAGTTCTGGATCTTATCCCCTCTCATCCTTGAAGATATTTTCTCCTGCAGTCATACTCTTTTCTGAATCATATAATTTTTCCTCTCAGTTCTATTTCTTGCATCTTCTGTTCAGTTCAGTTCAGTTGCTCAGTTGTGTCCAACTCTTTGTGACTCCATGAACCAAAGCATGCCTCCTGTCTGTCACCAATTCCCAGAGTTTACTCAGACTCATGTCCATTGAGTTGATGATGCCATCTAACCATCTCATCCTCTGTCGTCCCCTTCTCCTCCTGCCCTCAATCTTTCCCAGCATCAGGGTCTTTTCAAATGAGTCAGCTCTTTGCATCAGGTGGCCAAAGTATTGGAGTTTCAGCTTCAACATCAGTCCTTCCAATGAATACCCAGGACTGATTTCCTTTAGGATGGACTGGTTGGATCTCCTTGCAGTCCAAGGGACTCTCAAGAGTCTTCTCCAACACCACAGTTCAAAAGCATCAATTCTTCTGTGCTCAGCTTTCTTTATAGTCCAGCTCTCATACCCATACATGACTACTGGAAAAACCATATCCTTGACTAGACAGACCTTTGTTGACAACGTAATGTCTCTGCTTTTTAATATGCTGTCTAGGTTGGTCATAACTTTCCTACCAAGGAGTAAGTGTCTTTTAATTTCATGGCTGCAGTCACCATCTACAGTGATTTTGGAGCCCAAAAAGTAAAGTCAGCCACTGTTTCCACTGTTTCCCCATCTATTTGCCATGAAGTGATGGGACTGGATGCCATGATCTTAGTTTTCTGAATGTTGAGCTTTAAGCCAACTTTTTCACTCTCATCTTTCACTTTCATCAAGAGTCTCTATAGTTCTTCTTCACTTTCTGCCATAAGGGTGGTGTCACAAAGAGTTGGACAGAACTGAGTGACTGAGTTGAATTGAACTGAGCTGATATACTGTAGATTATCTTAGTCTTTTGAAAATGCTAATAATTTTCTTTGCTCTATGTAGTATTACATTTTTTTCAAATAAATTACTTATTCCTTTCCTAAAATTAGTTTTCATTTGTGTTTGAGCAGTTAATCATTAAGCTTTTCCATTACCAACAGAAATTATTTACATTATTTGTTACAATGCCATCCACATTTCTATAATTGTTTAGATTAAGCTGTAAAATTAGGAAAAAGTGGATATTTTGATTACCTCTTTGCTTCTTTGTTCTCATTATTGTCTCCATAATTTAACTGGAGGAATCAAACTTCAGTGACCCATATTATTTTCTGAATTTTTAGTAAACTTTTTGTTACTGCATCTATCTTACCTAAAATAAGTCAATGATGAATAGCCTTTTAATAGATAAATTTGTCCTTTAAAAGTTAAATGGCATATGCTGTAGGGTAGGTGTTAGTTTAAAAATATTTATGGCTCATATTTTGAGATGAAAACCAAGTGATCAACATTCATACTTGTTACATTCCAGAAAAGAAAAAAGAAGCCAATCTTGTGGATTAATGTATATATATACAATTTTATATTGACTGATATAGATAAATGCTTACATGAAATTTTCCATCGTATGTCTTTATCAAAAATCTTCAGAATGCTCTAAAAATGATACATATTGGTCTTAAGTCTCATGAGTATGATCATCTCAGGGTTGTTTTTTTAAATGCTACCTGCATAAAATTAATATGTATTGAATTCTTACCACATGTCTGGCACTGTGCTAAATGTCCACATGCCTTATCTCATTTCATTATGACAATTGCCCTGAGTGGCAGATAGGATAGATAGTATTGTTTTCGCTCATTTCATAGAAAAGGAAACCAGGATCCAGAGATTGCATGAAAATGTTAGTTGCTCAGTCATGTCCAACTCTTTGCAACCCCTTAGACTGTAGGAGACTCCTCTGTCCATGGAATTCTCCAGGCAAGAATACTGGAGTGGGTTGCCATTTCCTTCTCCATAGAGATTCTATAGCCAGGCCTAAGTTAAATGGCAAAAGCTGGATTCACAGTCAAGCCCATCTGACTCTGGAACCACTGGGATACTGTGCCTGACTTGCTTTGAGTAGCTCTCTTGTCCTGTGGAAGCTATAGCTATAGCTTTTCAAACACCTTCTCTCGATTTTTACAAAAATATCAGGACCAAGTTTAATCCTGTGGGTAGAGAGAGTAAGAACTTCCCAAGGAGGTCAGCTTGCAAAGAATCGTGAAATGCAGGAGACCCTGGTTCAATCCATAGGGAAGTTCCCCAGGGAGAAGGGATAGGCTACCCACTCCAGTATTCTTGGGCTTCCCCGGTGGCTCAGACAGTAAAGAATTGGCCTGCAATGTGGGAGACCTGGGTTTGATCCCTGGGTTGGGAAGAACCCCTGAAGGAGGGCATGGCAACCCACTCCAGGATTCTTGCCTAGGGAATCCCCATGGACAGAGGAACCTGGTGGGCTACAGTCCATGGGGTTGAAATGAGTTGGACACAACTGAGCAACTAAACACACAAACACACACACACACACACACACACACACAGAGTAAAAAAATGTCTCCCTAATGCCCCATCAGTCTCTGATCTGTTAACAAAGTAAAACCTCAGGCAGCAACTTCATTTGTGAAGAGTTCTCTGCTAGAGAGAAGATGGTGGATATTTTGTATTCTTTGTCTCAGTGGCGACTTCCATCCCTTGTTCTTTGGATTCTTCATTTTTGGTAGCAATGTTATGTGTGAATGGAATGGGTCATACCTGTGTAATCACTAAGCAGAACATACAAGCTGACTTGACCGAGCTCTGCACCAGTCCTTTCCTTCATGCTTCCGCACTGTGATACATAAATTGTCTTGCTTCATGACCAGCAGTTTTAATTCACAGGGATTCTTTTGTTTCCTTTAATCAGATAGCATAAATTATGTGAAAGGCAAGAAGCTAAGTATTTATTGAGTGCTTACTGGAAATGTGACAGCATCTAACAGTTTCTTAAACACAAAAAGCACCTGGAATTTTTCATTTTTCTTGACTTCCTTCTTTTATCTCCTACCCTCTGGACTTCTAGTGTTTTGTCTGCTGTTGCTCACCTGTGTTAACAGATGGCAAACTCTAGAAACAGCAGCTACCAGCTGGGAAGGGTAAAGCGCTAACTGTTTAGCTAGACAAGGCCAGTTGGAGGACAAATGTGTGCAACCCTGAACTTATTTGGTAACTTTAGATGACAGAGGGTGCCTGTTTGCCCTCCTTTTCTCTCAGCCTCTCTTCTCCCCTTACCTGTCCCCAGTCTCCATTGAATGGGGAAGAGTTCCCACAAACAGCTGTCTTAAAGAGATTTATTAGGTCTTTTTTGTAAAGCTTTTTCAATTCCTCAAACAAAAAGAAATGTAATACAGCACATCACGGGAAAACAAGGTTTTTTTTTGCTTAGTGTTTTATAACCATGAGAACTTTTCATGAACAAAGCCTTTCTGAATAGCTGGGAAGGTGGAGTATGTAGTAATTCCAAGGCTAAATAGTTAGACTGTTCTAACCTCTGCACGTACCAGGGTAAGGAGGGAGGGCAAGAGCCTCCCTGTTGGATTCTGTTGACCTTCACTGACAAATTATTTCTCCTATATAGAGAGAAAATGAATGCAAATTGTCTTTGATAGAATGCTTTGTTCTAATGCTTTCGTCCCTACCTAGAAATATAAGGTGGTTAAAAAAGTAATTCTTTCAAAGCATTGTACTTTCTTTTAGTCCATTACAATTGGAACATTAGTAATCACATCAACTATTCCTTCTTAAAAAACATTTAAATATTTATGTTGGACCTTTCTTTTTTGCACTGATCTGTTTATGATACTTTTATATGAGTTACATGAATGTAAGTTGTGTTCCTTTTCATTAAGGCCCTATAGGATATACACACCTATGTAAAGTAAATTATCTCAATTATCATTATGGATCCCCAACTGTAATATATTCAGTTCTCTGATAGCCTGGTACTAGTGAATGCTCTGACCCGCTAACCATTAAATATGTATATCTGTAAAAAAGAAAGAGAAGTTACTGTACCTTGGTTAATTTTAAACAATTAACTAAAATTGCAGAGGGACTAGAAGGATTTGTGCTTAGTATCAGGTTAAACCTTGTTGTTAACATTCTTGTGTAACTGTTACTGGTATTGCTGCTGTGTTTCAGGTCTTCATTTCCTCTCATTTCCACACTTTGTCCGGGTGTAGATGATATTTCCCCTTTTTTTGTGGTTCCTAAATCTATGTTTTCAAGACAAATTTCCATATTCCCAGTTATTTCTTAGAGTTATCAATTTGAACATCCCTAGACCTTTCTGTTATGCTCTACCTTTCACATCAACACCTACTCAATTATTCAAGCCAGAATCCCTAGCATCACCAGTGATACCTCTCCTCATCCCTTCCATAAATTCATTCTGAAATCATGTTGATCTTTCCCTCCACAACGTCATTTTACATCCTTATCTTTTTTGTCCTTACCGCCAGTCCCTGAGCTTGGACCATCATTGTCTTTTGTCTGCATTATTTCAGTAATCTGTTAGCAAGTTTTCTAGCATTTGATTTCTCTAGAGCTGCTTCAGAGCCCCTGAATTTATCTAATGAGCTCATTCTTGGTCATGAAATTTACAATCATCCAAAGAATCCTTGATGTCTATGAAGTAAAGCTTCAACTCTGCAGGCTTAAAATATGGATCCAGTTTACAACTCTTATGTCATAATATTCACAGTTGATCCCTACCTGTACTGCCTATTGCAGCACACATCAATGCAAGTTACCTTTATTCATAATAGACTAATCTCTAACCCTCAAACCAAAGTAGTATATATCTATATCCTTCTTATCCTACCTGGTGATATAGTGTTTAATAGCCCAAGCTTTGGAATAAAATACATATTTTGCTAATGACCAGCTATAAAGCCCTGGATAAATTACTTAACCTTTGTGACCTCTATTTCTTAATCTGGAAGATGGTCATTTTTTGATATGTTAGTTCACTGGATTGTTATGAAGAATGGAGTATAAGTGCTAAATACAGTATCTTACTCATAGTACATTACTTATTCATAGATAATTGCTTGTGTTACCCAGAATGCACCTCATCTTACACCTGAATTCTGAAACTCCAGCCATGCTTAAAGTTAGAGCTAAGCTGTAATCTTTCTTGTAAAGCATTCCTTGACCTAAACTTCTCCCAGCCCTGCCCACATGAAATCATTATTAATCATCTTTTTATCTAAGTTCCCAGAGCCTTTTGTAATCCTTCTATTACAGCATGGATCTCAATCTATTATTATTTATTGATCTGTTTTCCCTACTGGAACTGGAGTGCAGGACAATGGCTTATTCATTTTGTATCCTGGAACCTAGCACAGATCCTGGCATATAATAGACTTTCAGTAATTTTTTACCAAATTCAATTTATTAAATACTTTCAGCATTGTACTTCCCTCCTTATTACACTTTTTAGTGGTAGTTGTTGCTTAAGATGGAAAGATAAGCCAGTGATAGTATTTCTAATTCTTTTTTATGAAATTAATTTAAGTTGAAACCACCAATATAATATCTAGTCTCTAAAAAACAGATTTAATAACAAGAAGTGAATCTTTTTTTAAAAAGGAAGAATTTGAAATCTTTAAATATCTTACAATCCTAAAACTGTAAGAATTGTTGGCACAGTAAGGTCAGCATGTTGCATCATTGCATTAGAAGGACTACATGAATTCATTAGCCACTCAGACAGTAAGATGGGGGGTTTCACTCTAGGCATCAGGCAGATGTTCAAACCTCAGAGAATGGTTACAGTGTTCTAGACACAAAAGGCAAGTGCCTAGCGAAACCCTTAGCCATTGTAAGAAGCATCTTTAACAAAAAGTACGTTTGACTGAACACACAGGGACAGTGTGTTACACCAGATTCACCAGTAACATTTACTAAGGAGTAGATTAGCTTTTTTCCCCACTAGAAAGGCAGTTAGTACACAGAGAAAAGTATGAGAGGTGCCTGCCAGGATTGGAATCTCTACTGATTGCTCTAGGACAATGTCTTTTTTTTTACTGAGAGTTTTCACATTTATTTTAAAAACTGGATTTTTAGCTTTGATTGAAAAATCAGACCTGGTAATATTGCTTTTTCATAGGATGAGCTTCCGTAGCAGCCAAGAAGCAACTGCCCACTTAAGGAAGGCAGTTTATCTTACAGTACTTTTGACTGCTACATCCCATTAGTTGATACCTGCCTCCTTTTTACCCATTTCTATCTGACTCAGGCCTGTAGGGCAGGCAGTTGTGCTTTTGATCCCTTGCTCTAAACCTCAGTCTCCAAATCTGTACAATTGGTATAACAGCAACTAGCTTGCAGGATTTTTCTAAGGACTAAATAATGTAATTTATGTACAATGCCTCACTGAGTTCCTAATGTCATAATAAGTTCACTGTGAGTGGTTACTATTTCTTCAGTTCACTTTTAAACCTTTATTTATGGAGCTTCTTCTCCATACCAGTGCTGGGCTGGCTGTGGAGACATAATGGGGTGCAATGCAGGCATGGCCCCTGCCTCCAGAATGTTTATGGTTTAGTGTCCACGGAAGTGTCAAGTACCATTCTACTGGCCACATGGGTTTTGTTGTGTTATGCACCAAAAAGGGAAAAGAAGTCATTGGGTTGCTTTGGGAATCACTGCACTGAGACAAAAAAAAAAAAAAACAGAGAGGCTTTAGAAAAAGGCATTTCAAATTGAACATTTCTAACAGCTCTTCATTCTTCCTGTTTCCACAAAGCTGCTCCTCTCTAAGAATTCCCTGTCTCGGTACAGAACTTTGTTATATACTCAGTTGCTCAAGGCAAAACACTAGAAATATTTTGATTCCTCTTTACCTCTCCTCTCCCTCCCCATATTGAAAAACTTCAAAATATTGTGCCAGCTCTTCTCACAAAGCATGCCCTAGTTCACCAGCCGGCATTTGTACTGCTATCAAGCACTCTGGTCCAAGTCACCCTCACCTCTCCATTGGATGACTGCAGACTCATAACTAACCCCCCCCCCCCCCCCCCCCCCACTTCCGCTCCAGCAAACTCTTTCTGCAAAGGGCCGGTTAGCCAGTATTCTAGGTCTTGTGGGCCGTAGTCTATCGCAAGTGCTCAGTTCTGCGCTTGCAGCAGAAAAGGAGCCATAGACAAGAAGCTTCCCAGGTGGCTCAGGGGTAAAGAGTCCACCTGCCAGTGCAGGAGACACGGGAGACGTGAGTCGATCACAGGGTCAGGAAGATCCCCTGGAGGAGGAAATGGCAACCCATTCCAGTGTTTCTTTGGGGATAGTCCAGTGGACAGAGGAGCCTGGCGGGCTACAGTCCAGGGGTTGCCAAGTTGGACATGACTAAAGTGACTGAGCACACACATACGCGGAGACAATAATTACACGACTGGGCTTGACTGTGCCCCAGTCAAACTTTATTTACAAAACAGGGCCTGTAGACCATTGTTTGTAGTTAGATTCACTTAGCTTCAACCCCTAACAGTTGGTCAAAGCTCGAAGAATCCCCAGCTCTCCTGATCGTGTTCCACATGGCCCTCTTGCTTTAGTCTCCCTCTTTACCCCAGTCATGGCATCCTTCATTCTGACTTTCAGACACCCTAAGCTGGTTCCTGCCACAGGGCCTTTACACCAATTGCCCTGATATCTGCTCCCCCATGTTAGCGTGGTCTGACCATAGTTCAGACTCTATCCAAATTATAATGTAAAGTTATCCATTACTCTCTTTTATGACCTTTTCTGTACTTACTATGATCAGAAAATATTTTCTTTATTAATATGCTTAATTACATATAGTGGTCTATACTTAACTACTCTTGTGAAGCTGAAGGCAGACACTCAAGCTGTTGCTTCTCTGCTGTAACCACAGAGCCTCAAATGTGTTAGTTGCTCAGTCGTGTCCGACTCTTTGCAACCCCATGGACTGTAGCCCATCAGGCCCCTCTGTCCATGGAATTCCCCAGGCAACAGAGCAGATCTCAAAAAATACTTTTGGAAGAAAAGTAAGAAAATGACCAACCTTAATCAGTTTAAACGACAGTACCACTAAGCCTTCAGAGCCTTATCAATCAGTGCTGGCCAAGGTTTTATTCTGCCCTCATGACCAACAATCATCAAGCATGGCTGGCCAAAAAAATGGAATTTTAACATCCCTTTCAACCAGAAAGAATTTAAATTTCAGAAGGACAACGAGTTAAGTCCATGTGACAAAGAACCCATATCATTGCTAAGTTTATGCTGTTCCTGCGCTGTGGCTGATCTTCGTCTTCCCATAGCCCTTTGCCCATGCTTGATGTCTGCAGGGAGGTACTTAGAGTAGACATCCCTAATGAAAAGATACTTTATAAAACAAGTGTTATGTGGGAGGGTGTTAATATTTTTTTTCTTTTTGTCTGAAGTATGAAAACCAGGAGATCCAAACTCCATTTCCCAATGGACTCCTTGACTTTACTTTTTGGACTCCAAAGTCCTTCATCCAATAAGCCATCCTGATTCTTTGTTGGAAAAATATAACTGGATTGTTATGGGAAGGCAGGAAATAATTTAATACAAATATTAGTTTGTGTATTAGTCAGTTCCAGCTGTCCTATTAGAGTACCACAGACTAAGAGGCTTAACAGAATGGGAAAGACTAGAGATCTCTTCAAGAAAATCAGAGATACCAAGGGAACATTTCATGCAAAGATGGGCACAATAAAGGACAGAAATGATATGGTCCTAACAGAAGCAGAAGCTATTAATAAGAGGTGGCAAGAATACACAGAAGAATGATACAAAAACGATCTTCATGATGGAGATAACTACAGTGGTGTGATCACCTACCTAGAGCAAGACATCCTGAAAGGAAATGTGAAGTCAAGTGGGCCTTAGGAAGCATCACTACAAACAAAGCTAGTGGAGATGATGGAATTCTAGCTGAGCTATTTCAAATCCAAAAAAGATGATACTGTGAAAGTGCTGCACTCAATATGCCAGCAAATTTGGAAAACTCACCTGTGGCCACAGGACTGGAAAAGGTCAGTTTTCATTCCAATCCCAAAGAAAGGCAATGCCAAAGCATGTTTAAACTACCACATAATTGCAGTCATCTCGCATGCTAGCAAAGTAATTGCTCAAGCCAGGCTTCAACCGTACATGAACCATGAACTTTCAGATGTTCAAGCTGGATTTAGAAAAGACAGAGGAACCAGACATCAAATTGCCAACATCCATTGGATCATCAAAAAAGCAAGAGAGTTCCAGAAAAACATCTACTTCTGCTGTATGGATGGTGCCAAAGCCTTTGACCATGTGGATTACACAAAGTGTGGAAAATTCTTCAAGAGATGGGAATACCAGACCACCTGACCTGCCTCCTGAGAAATCTGTATGCAGATCAAGAAGCAACAGTTAGAACTGGACATGGAACAACAGACTGGTTCCAAATCAGGAAAGGAGTATTGTCAAGGCTGCATACTGTCACCCTGTTTACTTAACTTATCTGCAGAGTACATCATGTGAAATGCCGGGCTGGATGAAGCACAAGCTGGAATCAGGATTGCCAGGAGAAATATTAATAATCTCAGATATGCAGATGACACCACCCTTATGGCAGAATATGAAGAAGAACTAAAGAGCCTCTTGATGAAAGTGAAAGAGGAAAGTGAAAAAGTTGGCTTAAAACTCAACATTCAGAAAACGAATATCATAGCATCTGGTCCCATCACTTCATGGCAAATACATAGGTAAACAATGGAAACAGTGAAAGACTTTACATTTTGGACTCCAAAATCAGTGCAGATGGTCACTGCAGTCATGAAATTAGAAGACACTTGCTCCTTGGAAGAAAGGCTGTGACCAACCTAAACAGCATATTAAAAAGCAGAGACATTCCTTTGTCAACAAACGTCCATCTAGTCAAAGCTATGGTTTTTTCAGTAGTCGTATATGGATGTGAGAGTTGGACTATAAAGAAAGCTGAGCACCAAAGAATTGTTGCTTTTGAACTGTGGTGTTGGAGAAGACTCTTGAGAGTCCCTTGGACTGCAAGGAGATCTATCCATTCAATCCTAGAGGAAATCAGTCCTGAATATTCATTGGAAGGACTGATGCTGAAGCTGAAGCTCCAATACTTTGGCTACCTGACTCATTAGAAAAGACACTGATGCTGGGAAAGATTGAAGGCAGGAGGAGAAGGGAGTGACAGAGGGTGAGAAAGTTGGATGGTGTCACCGACTCGATGGACTTGAGTTTGAGTAAGCTCCAGGAGTTGCTGATGGACAAGTAATCCTGGGGTGCTGCAGTCCATGGGATTGCAAAGAGTCGGGCATGGCTGAGTGACTGAATTGAACTGAACTGAAGAGGCTTAAATAACAGAAAAATCACTTTCTCATGGTTCTGGAGGCTGGTAGTCGAAAATCAAGGTGCCAGCAGAGTTGAGAACTTTCTTTCTGGCCTGTAAAAGTGTACCTTCTCACTTTGGTCTCCCATCGTCTTTTCTCTGTGCATGTGTATCTGATGTGTCCTCTCCAGGTAAGGCCATGGGTCCTATCAGACTAAGGCTCCATTTTTATAATCTAATTATAATTAGCTGCTCAGTTGGTAAAGAATCCACCTGTAATGCAGGAGACTCTGATTCGATTCCTGGGTGGGGAAAATCTGCTGGGGAAAGGATAGGCTACCCACTCCAATATTCTTGGGCTTCCCTTGTGGCTCAGCTGATAAAGAATCAGCTTGCAATGCAGGAGACCTGGGTTCGATCCCTGGATAGTAAAGATCCCCTGGAGAAGGGAAAGGCTGCCCACTCCAGTATTCTGGCCTGAAGAATTCCATGGACTGTATAGTCCACGGGGTCACAAAGAGTCATACCCGACGAGCGGCTTTCACAACTCCTTATAAGCTCTATCTCCAGTGTAGTCATGCTGAGCTTAGAGCTTCAACATATGAATTGAAGAGCACATACACAGTCCGTGATAGTCAGGAACCTTCAAGTGCTGCAATTTCATGTAATGTAGATTCCTTTCTTGATTAACTGTGAAATACATATATATATATGTATAAAAAGCATCACTGTGAACAAAGCTAGTGGAGGTGATGGAATTCCAGTTGAGCTCTTTCAAATCCTGAAAGATGATGCTGTGAAAGTGCTGCACTCAATATGCCAGCAAATTTGGAAAACTCAGCAGTGGCCACAGGACTGGAAAAGGTCAGTTTTCATTCCAATCCCAAAGGAAGGCAATGCCAAAGAATGCTCAAACTACTGCACAATTTTACTCATCTCACGTGCTAGTAAAGTAATGCTCAAAATTCTCCAAGCCAGGCCTCAGCAATATGTGAACCGTGAACTCCCTGATGTTAAAGCTGGTTTTAGAAAAGGCAGAGAAACCAGAGATCAAATTGCCAACATCCGCTGGATCATGGAAAAAGCAAGAGAGTTCCAGAAAAACATCTATTTCTGCTTTATTGACTATGCCAAACACTTTGACTGTGGGGATCACAATAAACAGTGGAAAAGTCTGAAAGATATAGGAATACCAGACCACCTAACCTGCCTCTTGAGAAATCTGTGTGCAGGTCAGGACGCAACAGTTAGAACTGGACATGGAACAACAGACTGGTTCCAAATAGGAAAAGGAGTACGTCAAGGCTGTATATTGTCACCCTGCTTATTTAACTTATATGCAGAGGACATCATGAGAAACGCTGGACTGGAAGAAACACAAGCTGGAATCAAGATTGCCGGGAGAAATATCAATCACCTCAGATATGCAGATGACACCACCCTTATGGCAGAAAGTGAAGAGGAGCTAAAAAGCCTCTTGATGAAAGTGAAAGAGGAGAGTGAAAAAGTTGGCTTCAAGCTCAACATTCAGAAAACGAAGATCATAGCATCTGGTCCCATCACTTCATGGGAAATAGATGGGGGAACAGTGGAAACAGTGGCAGACTTTATTTTTTGGGGCTCCAAAATCACTGCAGATGGTGATTGCAGCCATGAAATTAAAAGACGCTTACTCCTTGGAAGAAAAGTTATGACCAACCTAGATAGTATATTCAAAAGCAGAGAGATTACTTTGCCGACTAAGGTCCGTCTAGTCAAGGCTATGGTTTTTCCTGTGGTCATGTATGGATGTGAGAGTTGGACTGTGAAGAAGGCTGAGCTCCGAAGAATTGATGCTTTTGAACTGTGGTGTTGGAGAAGACTCTTGTGAGTCCCTTGGACTGCAAGGAGATCCAACCAGTCCATTCTGAAGGAGATCAGCCCTGGGATTTCTTTGGAAGGAATGATGCTAAAGCTGAAGTTCCAGTACTTTGGCCACCTCATGCAAAGAGTTGACTCATTGGAAAAGACTCTGATGCTGGGAGGAATTGGGGGCAGGAGGAGAAGGGGACGACAGAGGATGAGATGGCTGGATGGCATCACGGACTCGATGGACGTGAGTCTGAGTGAACTCTGGGAGTTGGTGATGGACAGGGAGGCCTGGCATGCTGCGATTCATGGGGTCGCAAAGAGTCGGACACGACTGAGCGACTGAACTGAACTGAACTTTTATATATATATATATATATATATAAAATACAGTCTTTGGGGGAAACCTGAGTAATATATTCCTTGGGTCATTTATGTGCTTACTCTATTTTATCAACTGTAATATTTTACACCCAGCCTTAATTTTGCAACTGTTAATATATTAGGCATCAGAGTTTCCTAATAAATGAGTTCTACACGTGAAATTCACTCTCTCAGTGAGACTGGAGAACAAAGGAAAACCTTCACTGTAGGGCGTTTATCACACATTGTAACAGCACAAAGGCACCAGTGGTGATTGTGTCCCTTGGGGTAAGAATGGAACTGTTTACCACAAAATGGTCCTCTTTCCTGCTAGTTCTCATTCTTGGCCCTTTCAGGGCAGTTCTCCCTAGAGAGTTATTTATGTTTTGTTCATTCATCTTTGCTCAAATTTATTTCATAATAGTTGGGGTCTTTCTGCAGGAAGATTGTAGATCTGGACAAAAGCAGTTGCTTGAATGATCAAGGAACTGTTCTATAATTTTTTTGACTTTTAAAAATATGGTAAGTTTTTATTTGTGAAGCAAACTTTGCCGAGTGCTTACTATGTTTGAATCACAATGCTAAGCAGCTTTATGAATATTTATATTGAATCCTATTAAAAAAACTCTAAGAGGCAGTGTTAGTCTTGTCTTTTATTTGTATCTGAAGAAACTGAGATTTAGAATGGATAAATAAAATTAACAAAAAAGTCAGTAAGCTTGGGTCTTGATTCCAGATCAGTCCAGTTTCCAGGATGAGCCTCTTTACTAATGTGAAAGTCATTTCTTATTCATTAGCCATTCTTAGAACTGGACTCAAGCCTTTTGTCATTATAACTCAGTCTCAGTGTATATGCAAAACATTTTCTGTGCAACATTTGATTGTTCATGATCCAGCTTCCAATATGAAATTCAATTCAGTCCAAGATTTATTAGGCATCTACTACTTGGAAGACACTGGTAGGTAAGCAACATGAATAGGAGAGTTCTGCTTTTCCAGTGATTGACAGGTGGGCAGTGGTGTCTGACAGAAGCACAGCTAACAAAGTGCCCAGTGACATAGAACTAGGTTTTGCTAAGAGAGCTGGAGGAACAGAAGAATAAGAGAATAAATTTAGCTAAAAGTAAGGCAAGATACCACCGTTTCAGATATGTATCTGGGTTGGAGTCCTAGTTCGGTCACTTATAAATGGTGTGACTGAGTAAGTTTCTCTAAAGTAGTTTCCTCCTCTATAAAATGAGATAACGGTGGTCCTCAGTTATTACATTTGCTGTGCAGATTAATAAGATAATGCATGTATGGTGTTCAGTACCATGCCTGGCACAGAGTAAGTATTCAACAAATATTAGCACATATGGTGGTTGTTATTATTTACCCTCAGGAAAATCACTAAATTAGAAACAAAGACTACTAGTCTACCCTTATTACAGAACATGAAATTATAGCTTTAGAGTTGATAGATTTATGTGTCTGTTCTAGATCTGGCACATATTTGCCCCGTAACTTTGGACGTATTTTCAACTTTTCTAAGTCTCAGTTTCTTCATCTCTTAAATGGGAATAATGAGGACATAAACCTTGTAGCATATAGGGAAGTATAATAGTAGCAGCAGCTGATACATTTATTGTAATTACAATGTGCCAGGAATTGTTCTAAGGGCTTTATATATATTATTTCACATAATCCCCACAATAACTCTGTTAGGTCTTAGCTATATTATAACTGTGCCCATTTTACCTATGATGGTACTGAACACACAGAAGGTAAATATGCTGCTGCTGCTAAGTCACTTCAGTCGTGTCTGACTCTGTGCGACCCCATAGACAGCAGCCCACCAGGCTCCTCTGTCCCTGGGATTCTCCAGGCAGGAATACTGGAGTGGGTTGCCATTTCCTTCTCCCACGCATGCATGCATGGTAAGTCACTTCAGTCATGTCCAACTCTGTGTGACCCCTTGGACTGCAGCCCACCAAGGCTCCTCTGTCCATAGGATTCTCCAGGAAAGAGTACTGGAGTGGGTTTCCATGCCCTCCTCCAGGGGATCTGCCGACTCAGGGATCGAACCCAGGTTTCCCACATTGCAGGCGGATTCTTTACTTTCTGAGCCACCAGGGAAGCCCATGAATATTGGAGTGGGGAGCCTATCCCTTCTCCACGGGATCTCCTGACCCAGGAATCAAGCTGGGGTTTCCTGCATTGCAGGCGGATTTTTTACCAGCTGAGCTACCAGGGAAGCCCTATACTTGTTCCTATTGTTGTTATTCAGTTGCTCGGTCGTGTCCAGTTCTTTGCCACCCCATGGAATGTAGTACACCAGGCTTCCCTGTTCTTCACATCTCCCAGAGCTTGTTCAAATTTATGTCCATCAAGTTGGTGATGCCATTCAACCATCTCATCCTCTGTTGTCCCCTTCTCCTCCTGCCTTCAGTCTTTTCCATCATCAGAGTCTTTTTTAATGAGTCAGCTCTTTGCATCAGGTGGCCAAAGTATTGGAGTTTTAGCTTCAGCATCAGTTCCCCCATGAATATTCAGGATTGACTTCCTTTAGGATTGACTGGTTTGATCTCCTTGCTGTCCAAGGGACTCTCAAGAGTCTTCTCTGGCACCACAGTTCAGAAGCATCAGTCTTTTGGCATTCAGCCATCTTTGTGGTTCACCTTTCATATCCATACATGACTACTGAAAAAACCATAGCTTTGACTAGATGGACCTTTGTTGGCAAAGTAATGTCTCTGCTTTTTAATATGTTGTCTAGGTTGGTCATAGCTTTTCTTCCAAGGAGCAAGCATCTTTTAATTTCATGGCTGCAGTCACCATCTGCAGTGATTTTGGAGCTCAAGAAAATAAAAAGTCTTTCATTGTTTCCATGTTTCCCTATCTATTTGCCATGAAGTGATGGATGCCATGATCTTTGTTTTCTGAATGTTGAGTTTTAAGCCACCTTTGTCACTCTCCTCTTTCACTTTCATCAAGAGGCTCTTTAGTTCTTCTTTACTTTCTGCCATAAGGGTGGTGTCATCTATATATCTGAGATCATTGATATTTCTCCTGGCAATCATGTTCTAAGATCATGCTAAAACAAACCAGTGGACTACCAGGTTACCAATTATTAAGTTAAATATATGAATAGCAGTAGTGCTTAAAATGTATGTAACTGAGAATTTTTGAATAAGCATCATTTTTAGTAAACCACAAAGTGTATATTTTTAACTAATGGATGGATAAATCAAGATGTATGTATAAAAATAGAGAAAAATATAGAGCTATATAATTGACTGGTGTTCTGGCAATATTTAATTCTGCAGTAATGGAATTAGGTAATTCTTGAGTACTTTACATGTTTTGGATTTCATGATAATACTTTGCATATATATATTAAAATTATATACAATATAAATTTATAAATGCTATATTTATTTAATACATTTATCATATATGTTTCCTATATTTATTTGACTTATACATATTCAAATATTTATTAATAGTTTATAAGGTATAAGCACACCTAAACTCTTAGGAGAGCAATGGACTCCAGAAAATTGTTCTGACAGATTAGAGGTCTATCTTGTGTTAATTCTACTATTATTTATTTTATCCATGGATACAACTTAGATCTTCAGGCTTTTTCTAGGGAGGATTAGACGAGGAAATACCTCTATGAAGGATTTGTGAATGGCAGGCTATTAAGCAGTGCTTGGAGCTTGGTGAAACCCTGCATGACTTAGACACTCCTTAGAGAATCCTGAGAAGGTTATCTCTTCCCTATGGCTGAGTGTGATGCATGCAAAAGTCCATGTCTTTCTAACCCTGTATTTACTTTGGATTGTCTCAGCTTGGATGCTATAGTCTCTGAATTTAAAAATTTTATTTTATCTCCCCAGCATTCATCTTTCTGTAACCCTAATCTGTCTTTGACACAATAATCAGAAACAATGACTATAAATGCTTATCTATATTATTACAAGCACATAACATTTTTTATTACACTATAATTTATGGATGATGAATCTGAGGCTTAGAAAGTCTCCAAACAAGCAAAAGAAGAAAAATAAATTCACAAAAGTTCAGGTACTAAAGTTTATGACTTGTATCTTGAATTCATAATAACATCACCCCAAGGTTATTTTGTGTTTTATTTTGGTTTTAAACACATACCACAGAGTTGGTTCTTTAATCTTTAAGCTCTTTGGAAAATAAAAAATATAGGTCAGAGGAGAGTTTACTGTTTGCAGGCTCAGTAGCAGACAAGAAATATAATTATTAACAATAAAAGGGCCACAAAAAATCAAGCCTGAGAGACAAAACCTCAGTCTGGAGTGATGAGGCAAAAGTGTGTATTCTTGTCCTCCTGGGTAGATGCTAAGAGAATAACATGACCACAGCAAAGATAGTCACTAATCATTGCAGTGATAATGCAAAGACTACAAGCCAAGACTTTGTTAATCTTGGGAGTCTCTGTTAAATAAAGCAAGGAGTGGTTGATCAAGCAGAATCTAACAAAATCCCAAAACTTTGGGATTCTAAGAAAGTAGGTCTTGGATTGTCCAAATCATTGCAAACCAGTTTTAGTCTTCATTTTCCTGCACTAGTAAATGTTTCACTGATGTATTGCCCTCAGGTCACTGGTCAGTGTTTGTTAGTGTGCATCTGTGCTTAACCCTCCAGGTTTGTCTGCCTGTGCTTCCCCATAGGAGAGGTTGTTCAGAGAGCACTCAGTGGGTCTATAGTAGGGGCTAAGGGTAGAGCTCATTTCCAAAGAGAGCCTCACATTTAAACTTTGGTTCTGCGTCCTCTTGAGAATCTGTGTGCACAGAGCTACATTGCCAGGTTTGAAAAGTGGCCTATCATGAAATCTAAAATTTTATTCAATTGCAAGACCTTACAGCCTTTAGTGAGCTATAATTTATTTTATATAATAAATGCTGTAATTATTTTGGTGAGGAACACAGTTATAATACTTTGTATATTTTGCTTTAAAACAGTATTGATAGGTTAAATATATGCAACAACTTTTGAAGAATTGTTTTGGACTTTTTTTTTTTTAATACAGCTGGTCTTTGAGAGTCTTTGGCAATTTATCTGTAATCATAGAATGTTTCTCTAGTGCACTTTTTAAAAGAATTTTGAAAGTGAAAGTGTTAGTTGCCCAGACGTGCCTGGCTCTTTGTGACCCCATGGACTGTAGCCTATCAGGCTCCTCTGTCCATGGAGTTTTCCAGGCACGATACTGGAATGGGTAGCCATTCCCTTCTCCAGGGGTCTTTCTGACCCAGAGATTGAACCCAGGTCTCTTGCACTGCAGGAAGAGTCTTTACTATCTGAGCCACCTTAGGTTCTTAATAATGTCATAAAAAAGGTCAAGTTGGAACTTGATGGCTCCTATTGTAGACATAACGTCATCACAAAATATGACTTGACAAGCTAGAAAAGACTTGTTTTCCTTTTCTAAGAGTAATTGGGAAAATTTTTCATTAACCATTCTAGGTCCTTGATATCTCCAGCTATCTTTTCTAGACAGGCCAACTGCCTGTATTGGCTTATTTATTTGTCTTTATTTTTCTTCTAAAAACAAAAGAGGCAACTTGCAGAGAGAAAGAAATGAAGAAAGGTGAAAGCAAGGAAAGAAAGAAAGAAAGAAAGGAAGAAAGAAAAAAGGAAGGAAGGAAGCAAGGGAAAAGGGCTAGGCAGTAGAGGGAAGGGATATTGAATTCAGTCTTTGATTAATCTTTGAAAAAGAAAAGTATACACATTTGTTCTCTTTTGCGAAGTCAGGTCTTTTGGGGAAAAACATCACTATGAGGTTAAAGACTTCAAAGGCTTTCTGCTATCTCTGGAGAATTCGCAAGGAAATTGGAGCCAACTTAGAGGTTAGCCAGACCAAAAACAGGAGAAGGAAAGCAAATCTTATAAACAGCCTCTCTACATTCAGTATGATAACAGGTGCTATAGAACATTCTCAGATAAACACTGAGAGTAGCTTTGGATTGTCCAATGAGGTAGCTCATCCAAGAATTATTTTCTCAGATCATGGAAAGACATTAAGGATAATCTACTAATTCTGGTTTGTTTTGCCCAACTTCATCTCATAAGTGAATAGAAGAGACTTTTAAATTATCTGGGATGTAAGTTTCCTTTGAGATAAAATCTGATGCCTACATTTTATTGTGAGGAATACACAGATTCCAGTTAGAAAGCTTTCCTCCTCCACATACACACCCACTCAAGTAGTAATATTTGATAAGCGATTTTTGTACTTTGATTAACCAGCCTTCTACATGAAAGCTATTTTAAAATTAAGTGGATAATATAAGTACATCATGTGAAATGCTGGACTGGATGAAGCACAAGCTAGAATCAAGATTGCCAGGAGAAATATCAATAACCTCAGATATCCAGAAAGTGAAGAGGAACTAAAGAACTTCTTGGTGAATGTGAAAGAGAGTGAAAAAGCTGACTTAAAACTCAACATACAAAAAACGAAGATCATGGCATCCAGTCCCATCACTTCATGGCATATAGATGGGGAAACAATGGAAACAGTGACAGACTATTTTCTTGGGCTCTGAAATCACTGCAGATGGTGACTGCAACAGTGAAATTAAAAGATGCTTACTCTTTGAAAGAAAAACTATGACAAACCTAGACAGCATATTAAACAGTAGAGACATTACTTTGTCGACAAAGGTCCGTCTAGTCAAAGCTATGGTTTTTCCTGCAGTCATGTATGATGTGAGAACTGAACCATAAAGAAAGCGGAGTACCAAAGAATTGATGCTTTTGAACTGTGGTGCCAGAGAAGACTCTTGAGAGTCCCTTGGACTGCAAGGAGATCAAACCAGGCAATCCTAAATGAAATCAGTTCTGAGTATTCATTTGGGGGACTGATGCTGAAGGCGAATCTCCAATATTTTGGTCACCTGATATGAAGAGCTGACTCGTTAGAAAAAACCCTGATGCTGGGCAAGATTGAAGGCAGAAGGAGAAGGGGACAACAGAGGATGAGATGGTTGGATGTCATCACCGACTCAGTGAACATGAGTTTGAGCAAGCTCTCACAGTTGGTGACGGACAGGGAATCCTGGTGTACTGCAGTCCATGGGGTTGCTAAGAGTCAAACACAACTGAGCAACTGAACTGCGCTATATTATCTATGTGCGTGAGAGTAATGACAAACACTGATCAGCTCAAATCAGATAACCTTGGCTCCAAGCATGTCCTACCTCCTATAAGCTGTGTGGTGCAGAGCAGTCATGTAATTCTTTAAGCGTGTTTCCTTTCATTGCAGGAAGGCTCAGTGAGTACTTTCCTTTTAGTGTGGGTATAAAGATTTACAAAATGATCATCTAATCAATTAACACAGCAACACATTTATTTGTCACAGCAAGCACTCAATAAAGTGGATTATGATTTTGGTTACTAATTGATAGTTTTCTCACAAAGGGAAAGCCAAACACTGAGGACCAGGATAATGTGTGAAACTCTTAAGAGGGTCAAAACTAGTTCTGTTTAAGGTTTTCAGTGCTGTAAGTCAACAGGCTTTGTAATACACCAACTCTGTGCCAAGTATTGTGCTAAACATTTTTCTAAGCCATTAATATCCGTTGTTGTTGTTCAGTTGCTAAGTCTTGGTGACCCCGTGGCCTGCAGCACACCAGCCTCCCCTGTCCTTCACTATCTCCTGGAGTTTGCTCAGATTCATGTTCATAGAGTCGATGATGCTATCTAACCATCTCATCTTCTGCCACCCCCTTCTCCTTCTGCCTTCAGTCTTTCCCAGCATCAGAATCTTTTCCAAGGAGTCAGCTATTCGCATCAGGCTGGCCAAAGTATTGGAGCTTCAGCTTCAGCGTCAGTCCTTCCAATGAATTTTCAGGGTTGGTTTCCTTTAGGATTGACTGGTTGGGTCTCCTTGCAGTCTAAGGGACTCTCAAGAGTCTTCTCCAGCACCACAGATCAAAAACATCAATTCTTTGGTGCTCAGTTTTCTTTATGGTCCAACTCTGACATCTACACATGACTACTGGAAAAACCATGGATTTGACTCAAGGGACCTTTGTCGACAAAGTAATGTCTCTGCTTTTTAATATGCTGTCTAGGTTGGTCATAGCTTTTCTTCCAAGGAGCAAGTATCTTTTAATTTCATGGCTGCAGTCACCATCTGCAGTGATTTTGGAGTCTAAGAAAATAAAGTCTGTCACTGTTTCCAATGTTTGCCCAGCTACTTGCCATGAAGTAATGGGATATAATGCCATGATCTTAGTTTTCTGAATGTTGAGTTTTAAGCCAACTCTTTCATTCTCCTCTTTCACTTTCATCAAGAAGCTCTTTAGTTCTTCTTCACTTTCTGCCATAAGAGTGGTGTCTTCTGCATATCTGAGGTTGTTGATATTTCTCCTGGCAATCTTGATTCCAGCTTGTGCTTCATCCAGCCCATCATTTCACATGATGTACTATGACTATAAGTTAAATAAGCAGGGTGACAATATACAGCCTTGACGTACTCCTTTCCCGATTTGGAACCAGTTTGTTGTTCCATGTCCAGTTCTAACTGTTTCTTCTTGACCTGCATATAGTTTTCTCAAGAGAGAGGTAAGGTTGTCTGGTATTCCCATCTCTAAAAATTTTCCACAGTTTGTTGTGATTCATACAGTCCAAGGCTTTAGCATAGTCAAAAGCAGAAGTAGATGTTTTTCTGAAATTTCCTTGCTTTCTCTATGATCCAACAAATGCCAGCTGATCTCTGGTCTTTCTGCCTTTTTAAACCCACCTTGTACATTTGGAAGTACTTGGTTCAAGTAGTGCTAAAGCCTAGCTTGAAGAATTTTGAGCATTATCTTGCTAGCATGTGAAATTAGTGCAATTGTACGGTATTTTAAACATTCTTTGGCATTGCCCTTCTTTGGGATTGGAATGAAAACTGACATTTTTCCAGTCCTGTGGCCACTGCTGAGTTTTCCAAATTTGCTGACATACTGAGTTCAACACTTTAACAATATCATCTTTTAGGATTTGAAATAGCTCAGTTGGAATTCTGTCACTTCCACTAGGTTTGTTTGTAGTAATGCTTCCTAAGGCCCACTTGACTTCACACTCCAGGATATCTGACTCTAGGTGAGTGACCACACTATCATGGTTACCCAGGCTGTACTTCAGTAATTAATTTGCTCCTAACACAAAAATAGGGTAGGGATGATTATCAACTCAATACATTAAAAAGGAAACTATAAAACTCTTAGAGGAGAACATAGGCAAAACACTCTCTGACATAAACCACAGCAGGATCCTCTATGATCCACCTCCCAGAATTCTGGAAATAAAAGCAAAAATAAACAAATGGGATCTAATTAAAATTAAAAGCTTCTGCACAACAAAGGAAAACATAAGCAAAGTGAAAAGACAGCCTTCCGAATGGGAGAAAATAATAGCAAATGAAGCAACTGACAAACAACTAATCTCAAAAATATACAAGCAACTCCTGCAGCTCAATTCCAGAAAAATAAACGACTCAATCAAAAAATGGGCCAAAGAACTAAATAGACATTTCTCCAAAGAAGACATACGGATGGCTAACAAACACATGAAAAGATGCTCAACATCACTCATTATTAGAGAAATGCAAATCAAAACCACAATGAGGTACCACTTCACACCAGTCAGAATGTCTGCGATCCAAAAATCTGCAAGCAATAAATGCTGGAGAAGGTGTGGAGAGAAGGGAACCCTCCTACACTGTTGGTGGGAATGCAAACTAGTACAGCCACTATGGAGAACAGTGTGGAGATTCCTTAAAAAATTGCAAATAGAACTGCCTTATGACCCAGCAATCCCACTGTTGGGCATACACACTGAGGAAACCAGAATTGAAAGAGACACATGTACCCCAATGTTCATCGCAGCACTGTTTATAATAGCCAGGACATGGAAACAACCTAGATGTCCATCAGCAGATGAATGGATAAGAAAGCTGTGGTACATATACACAATGGAGTATTACTCAGCCATTAAAAAGAATACATTTGAATCAGTTCTGCTGAGATGGATGAAACTGGAGCCGATTATACAGAGTGAAGTGAGCCAGAAAGAAAAACACCAATACAGCATACTAACACATATATATGGAATTTAGAAAGGTGGCAATGATGACCCTGTATGCAGGACAGCAAAAAAGACACAGATGTGTATAGCGGACTTTCGGACTCAGAGGGAGAGGGAGAGGGTGTGATGATTTGGGAGAATGGCATTGAAACATGTATAATATCATGTAAGAATCGAATTGCCAGTCTATGTCTGATGCAGGATATGGCACGCTTGGGGCTGGTATGCGGGGATGACCCAGAGAGATGTTGTGGGGAGGGGAGTGGGAGGGGGGTTCATGTTTGGGAACGCATGTACACCTGTGGTGGATTCATGTCAATCTATGCCAAAACCAATACAGAATTGTAAAGTAAAAATTAAAAATAAATAAATAAATAAAATAAAATAAAATGGAAAAAATAAAAAATAAAAAGGAAATGCATGGGGTATGGATGGGTAACAGAGTTAAGTACAGGTCATTATTTCTTGATGACCAGCTAACTGAGCAAATGTTGGATTGTGTATAGCTATGTTTCTCACTTACTCATAAAGCATTTCCTGAGTGCCACCAATGCACTTTCCTGATAATGCTACATGAGCAAACCCCATCTCTCCCTCTCTTACCCCTCTTTCCTTTGTCTTCTTAGCACTTATCATTACCTGCCATACTGCATACTCGTTTTTGTTTGGTTATTGTCTGTCTTCCGTTTTAAGACTATAAGTTCCATTAGAGTCAAACTTCAGTGGTTGTTTCCCCTACCCCTGGCACATAGTAAGTTCTCAATCAGTATTTCTTGAATAAATGAAGGAACAAATGAATGAAAACAAACTCGCTGCTCGACACAGAGTAGCTCAAGAATGAGCTGACTTATGAAGACAGCAAGATCTCAAAGGGCATAATTGCAGGAGGCTGGGGTTCAGAGGGGGCTTCTCTGCACCTTAGTTGAGATATGATATTGTGTTTGCCAAAAAGTTTGTTCAGGAGAAAAACCTGAATGAAATTTTTGTCGAACTCAATACACACTGCTGAGCTAGGAGTTCAGCACTTAATGGCCCTGCTTTTGTGACAGCTTAGGATGTTTCTAATTACCTTAAGGAACATGTTACAATCCTACCAGTCTTGCAAAAAATCCACTAAAATATACAATAGTGTAAAAATACATATGATACACTTGGCTTGTGGGGAACCAAGAAAGGCAGTTACAGGTAAGGCAATATCAAAGTCACAGGCTACAGTTTGGCATTGCGGATTGATAGTGGAAGAGCTGTTGTCTTAATATTCTGTGCCTGTGTATGTGTGTGTTCAAACAAAACCTTAATCTGGGCCTTATAATTTGGTCATAATTCATGGAATTGTCACCTTGATTGTTATGGTTAGGTGACCTGGAACCACAGCAGAAGTTCATCTTAAGCGTTGTTTCAACAGTTTTGCTGATGCCCATACTCATGTTTCATTCAGGCTCAGGTGTTGATGGTACTGACCATTGATTCTGCACTAGTAACATTAATTCAATACTTAATTACAGCTCACAGGCTTTCCCTGAAGGTAGGAAGAAAACACTATCATGTGCATTGCTGAAATTATTTTCCTACAGTTAAAATCTGGAGTGAGTACTGCCTGCCTCTATCAGTTTTCCGTATAAATATTTTCTTTCATGGGGTAACACGTATTATCAAACTCTACAGATGATTGTAAAGTAAAACAAAGATTTCTTAATCTTCTGGTGAAAGAAATGAGCAAAAGTCCTTATTTCTAGAAAAAAGGTATATACATATATTTATAACTTTTACTCTCTTATATATTAAATTATATGTGTTCATTTTAGAAAATTTATAAAACTAAATAATAAAATTCAGAGGACTAGACACATAATAAGTGCCACTCGCAGTTATATTTCCTAAGAAATAGCATTTTGGCAGTCACATGCTGAAGCTGGAAAATGTGTATATACATATATATATTTAATTTTGGCTGCACTGGGTCTTCATTGCTTTCTCTAGTTGTGAGTGTGGCTACACTTCCTTGCAGTGCGTGGGCTACTCACTCAATCAATTTACGATTTTATTCCAGTGCTCCTCTTATAAGGAGTCACAGCTCATTCTGGAGACAGTGTTCCTCGTCACCAGCCTTATATGTGACATTTGCTCTTCAGGATGGATTGCAGTCATGCTAACAAGCACTTTATTTTCCACCTGTCATTTATCGAGCACATCCTGAGTTTCATTCACTGTGCTAAGCTCTGGTTGTGGAGACAAAGCCTACTATCACAGCTTTGACTCTAGCCTGTTCCTTATGCCATGTGATTCCTGGAAGATGAGAGAAGACTCTGCAAGACAAGATTTCAAGATTATTGTTACCACCCCATACTGCTTCTGAATTGTCCAAAAGTTTTTGGAAATGCAGATGTGTTGAGCAATGGTGGGGAAAGAGTTGGCGTTGAAGGGAAGGGTCATTGGGACAAGTCCTGGGTTCTTGCCTGGGAAAGGCTTTCAGTCAACTGAGAGTGGCTTATCCTTTAGGAACAAGACTATGACCAGACCTATTTGTCCCAGCTGCCATGATTAGCTCTGTAACCCCCAGCAAGGTGCAGTCTGGCTTTAGAGTGTTCTGACTGTATATTTACATATGTGATGGTGATCAGCCTTTAATTTCCTGTCTATATCTGAGTGTCTTCCATTCTGATTCTATAATTAGGCATTGGATCTTACGATACCTATATCCCTACCCTACCTTACATTTTATTTGCCCTTATGTAATCTTGTGTAGGAGTATGTGTAAGAACACCTTCTCCATGGTGGCCTTTGGCCAAAGCCAGTATAGCCAGTTAAGAGTGTGACTAAAGAGAAAGTGCCATGTGACTGCATGGATAAGGGTCTAGTGTTCAGGAAATAAGGTTTTCCAGTTGTTTAAAAGAGAAAGAGAGAGCTATTTATACCCTTAATCAGTTGTACTTTGAACAAGCATGGCTCATGGAACACATTCAAAATACTCTATTCTTATTTTCCATTGCGCCCTTTAAAACTTACATTCTGGGCTCTGTCTTTCTGTGACTGTGAGTGGAAAATGGGCAGGACTGTGATTTTTCTGCTCACTTTTATGTAATGGAAAGTCCTGTGATCTCTTAAAATCACACAGTCTTATTTTAGAAATTAGACTGTCTAGTCCCAGAGGGTGATCACAACTCTGAACTTGGTATGATGGTAGATTTTCTCTGACCGATATTGGAAGCAAGCGTCTTGCAGTGTGTGTGTGTGTGTGTGTGTGTGTGTGTGTGTGTGTGTGTGTGTG
>NW_024070189.1:51121865-51162490 GCF_014754425.2 Oryx dammah
GTGTGTGTGTGTGTGTGTGTGTGTGTGTGTGTGTGTGTGTGTGTGTGATGTGTGGTAGGGTATCTGTGTGGTGGGCTGGGTGTGTGTGTATGTGGTGGGGTGTGTATGTGTGTGTGGTGGGCTGTGTGGTGGGGTGCGTGTGGTGGGGTTTAGGTGTATGTGGTGGGCTGAACGTGTGTGTGTGTGTTGGGGTATGTGTGTGTGTGGAGGAGGGGTGTGTGTCTGTGTGTGTGGTGGTGTGGGGGGTATGTGTGGAGGGGGGTGCCCTTGTCTTTTTCTCGCTCTCCAGGGTATTTGGAACATTGGGGAAAGGAAGAGCAAGGGAGCACGTGGAAGCTTCTTACTTAAGTTAGTACTGTTTCAAGATGTTTCTCTTCCACTGTGGACTTTCTTTTTTCTTTTTCCTCCACAAGGGAAGAGTTCAAAGCTGAGTCTTGTGGACATTTTAAAGCGTTCTTCAGAGGCTATTCTGTGGTCCCTGGAGCTGTTATTGTCATGAACCAGGCAGTGTTGCCCCTCTGGCTGGCCACCCGTTCACTGCATTGCCAGTTCTCTGGAGGGACACTCCAGATGGACTCTCATGGATAAAATCCCATTGCCCCTTCCAGGTGGCACTCTTGGACATAAGTGAAACACTCTAAGGCCAGCTTCTTCTCTAATGTGGCTTAAATCTGAGGGTAAACTTACATATTCTTTTATCTACTATTAGAAGGAATACAGTTGCAGGAGGCACTCTTTTTTCTGTCCCAGTAAAGCAACTTACCAGCCTCTCTGCTGCCTTTCAGATTTCCTTGGTGGGCGTCAAACTTGACTCCATTGCCTGTGAGAATCTGAGAGAGCCATATCAGGCCTTCTAGTGGGCACATGAAAGCCCCTCACTAGGTTTCAGTGGTGAGGATGGGTACTCACATCCCTTCCCCTTCGGGAAGGTTAAGGAGCAGATGTGACATACCATCCTCTGAACCTCTTTTCCAAAATCAGTAAACAAAGCCCTCCTCTTTCCTACCCTCCAACATTTTATATCCTACCTTTTGTTTTAAGATACTTGGGGGAAGACCCAAGGACCATGGAACTGGTTCTCAGGACATAACACTGAAAGTGTTTTGTGTTTTGAACTGGTAGCTTTCTTTGGCTTTCAACACCTATTATATCTTCAGCCTTTGTCAATATGTTACCATTAATGTTCTTCTCCTCATGGTCATCTCGTGATGTTATTAAATCCCAGTAACAGTCATGAGAGGTGGCTGGTATTCTTTTTCTTTTTTTCCATTTTAAAGATTAAAACTTATTAATAGAAGAATACCTGCCTCGAGGTCACACACCTGGTAAGTGGCAGAACCAGTAATTGACCCGAAGTTTTTCTTAACAAAGCCAAGCTGTTAATCGTCAACTTCATGTTGATTAACACACTTATTATAAATCTATTGGTTCTATAAAGGAAGTGCTAAAATAGTGTTTTCAGTGCTAAATCATCACCTGACCTATACATTGATTTTCCATACAATGAATTTTCTTATAAAACATTCAACCTAAAATTCTCATCTTCAAGGCATTGCTATTTAAGCCCATCATATTAACATTTTAAAAATTGAGTATGTGTGTGTATATATGTATATACAGTCCATCACTTGTATTAACTGAGACATTTAAGTCACTCAGCTTAATCAAGGAGAATCCTGACTGCCTTTAATGAGAATGTTATTTTCCAGTGGAAGAATGAGCATATTTCATGAGTGGAATCTTAAAACCAAGCAGCAGCTGTTGGAATCATTTCCTGTATAATCTTTAGAAAGCTAAAATTGGAGATCTATCACAACTTAAATGTATTCTTGGTCAGAATGTTTGCCCTAAAGATGACTTACTTTACTTTTGTAAAAGTAGGAGAATTGTGGGAAGAGCTTGTTCAGAGTGACATTTCCCACCTTCAATGGCTTCACTTCTAAATTTGTATCATTACCATCTCCGTTAAGGAAAATTAAAATCTCAGTGATGTTTATGATTAATAGTAAGGACTTTCTTCTTTATTTCTCCCTATCTCCAGAAAAGAATACTTGAATGTCTTGATCTAAAAATGAAAAGATAAAATGTTACAACCTTCTTTATTTATAGTCCTGATTTATAACACCAGAAGAGCAAACAGAGCACAAGGAAAAGACTTGGTGATAATCATATGCCTTCTGCTCTATAATTAATTTTATTAGGAGGTGTTTTGACATTAAAGTAGGAAATATTTTCATTTTGCAAAATCAGACAATACTTAAATCTAAGAAATTAAAGTTAAATACAGCATTCGAAATGTCTGTTATTATAATACGTATTTCTAGAAATATTCTGGCTTTTCCCCTAAATCTGTGTTCTTTAGCAGAGATTACTGGGCCTGCCTTCAGGTAATTGGCAGATCTTACCTAAACGGGCAAATGCGCATCCCAGTAGTAAGACAGGCAAATTAACACTTATAAGGTCTTAGAAATCATGTATCTTGTCGATGGGGAAAACAATGCACAACCTGAAAGTTGAGAATTATGTTTTTTTTTTTAAATACAGCAGACAAAAGTGCAGATTTAAGGCCAGGGCGGAGAAGGTGATGGCACCCCACTCCAGTACTCTTGCCTGGAAAATCCCATGGACGGAGGAGCCTGGTGGGCTGCAGTCCACGGGGTCATGAAGAGTGGGACGCAACTGAGTGACTTCCCTTTCACTTTTCACTTTCATGCATTGGAGCAGGAAATGGCAACCCACTCCAGTATTCTTGCCTGGAGAGTCCCAGGGACGGGGAAGCCTGGTGGGCTGCCATCTATGGGGTTGCACAGAGTCGGACACGACTGAAGTGACTTAGCAGCAGCAGCAGCAAGGCCAGGGCGCAGCATCTCAGATAACTCTGAGAAGCTGCTCCAAAGAGACAAGGGAGGAGCCAGGATATAGAGGAGTTTTTATAACAAAGGCAAGGTGGTCAAAACATCAAAATATTATTGTTTACTGAAGAAAGCCAGACAGCTCAGTTAAGGAATTTAGCAGTTTTCTGCCTATGGGAAGATCCAAGAGTCTGTGCTCACTGAAATCACTTCTTTGATATGCACCTCAGCTGTCTGGGCCAGCACAGATTCTGTGCTTCTCATCCAGAGTCTCCTCAGGGGGCTTCGTTGAGGAGGGGCTGCAGTGACTGATGACAAGGGCAGGCAGCCTTTTTCTATCCTGCGTTCCCTCAGGGCTCACTGTTGGAGCAGCCATAATGTGATGGCTGCAACATCCTTTTTTTACTGATATGGCATGATAGGATGTGATATTTCATTCACAATCTCGTGTGATAATAGTAACTATGGACACCTCACATCTCCCTCGGGCTCAGTATCTCTTCTAGTCAACTTCTTTCTTCCCTTGGAACTCAGCTGAGGAATAGTAATTCTCAGCAGATGTATGTGAAGACTTGACCTTGAATTCTTTAAATTGTTGACAGTTATCAGAATCTCTTCAACATTTTAACACTGAAACAATAGAGGGCTTATACGGATCTGTGTAAAAGATCCATATAAAGACTCAGTATCAGAAACCTTCAAAATCTAGGGTTTCGATGAAATGAAATTTAAGATACGCCTTAACTAGCTAAATGCTCTTTAAATCAAATGGATTAATCTTCCTAGAATGTTCTTGATGATAACTGAAACAAAATTTTAATTTTAATTAATCAGGAAATTAAATGAACTAGAAGATCGCATCTGTTAAAAATGGTAGATGAGAAGCAGTTTACTATGTTTCTTTCTTAAATCAAGATAAGGAATAGGAGGTGGAAAAAAACATTAGTTTATAGGAACTGCCTCATTTAATCTGCCCCGAGGCTCAGAGAGAATGACTTGCCCAGAGTGGTAATACACTGGACTGCAAACTGAGACCAGACCCATCAAACTCTACTTCTCAACCAGTGCTCATTCTAGTTCACTGTTGTGACTTTAGTTCACACAAGTGGTACCCGAGTTACCAACAACAGTGTTTCTTAGAAGGTACGATAGCTAGAAACATTTAGTACCATGCTTAACAAATGGAATTTTGAGATAGCCAGTTATTAACTAATGCTTATCATTAACAAATATAAGAATTCAATTTGTGAAAATACTTGGGAGATGATTCCTGTAATAATAACAAGCAACACTTGAAGTGGGCTTTACTGTTTGAAAATTACTTTCATATTCTATAATCATATGGTATGATTTGAGTTTCTTATTATCCATTTTTTTCAGACAATGGAACTAAGACACTTTTGGTAATTTGACCGTGGTGACATTGTTGGCAGAGCTAGCCTTCAAACTGAGGTCTGGCAGGTGAAAAACACATCGAAATAGAGACACCTGAATAGCAAGGATCTCCCGAGAGCCAACACCAGCATATGCAGATCCACAAGAGTCCATTTTCAGAGGACTTCCGCTCTGACCCTCTGCACTGAACCTTGAAAAACTGGTAGGAAGTCTGCCTGGGAGAAGGCTGTTTGCTGTTTCTTGTAATAGAGCATTGCCTTCTTGTACAGACGTCTGCAAGGGCCCTCGGGGTGCCCCCCACACCTCCTCCTCTTACACAGAGGATAAATCAGACTCTGTTCATAAATCAGACTCTGTTCACACTCATTAGAAACAGAAAACAGTTTATTAGCAGTTTGTTATGATCTGCATGTAGTTTGTAAATCTTACCCTCAAATCAATTTCTGTTGTTCTTCTTGGAAAGCAATGTTTTGTCAATAACCTTACTTACAAAGATGCTGAAACAGCAACAGCAAATGAAAAGATGGAAAACATATCAAAAATAAATAGGAGGGCATGGAGATCAAAATGGAAAATACCAACACAAAATGATAGTAATTAGAAAAGGCAAGAATAAGGTTGTATGGTAACAGCATAAACATAGAGACAGACTTTCTCCTTTGCTTCTTCCTTCCCTTGTCAGAGTCCAGCATGGACTGAAACAGCAATTTTAGTTTTTCTATACACAGATGCTCTTACAGTCATAGTGAGTGATATTATCGTGAGTAAAGTTTTTTCTTTTTAATTCACATTTATTCAATAAGCATTACCTGGTAACAACTACCTGTCAAGTACTAGCTCCTCAGTGGGGATGAAATGATTGATAGCATCTCTCCCCTTAAGAACCTCAGCGTTTAATGGATTAAAAAAAATTCTCACTTCAACCATGGTTTAATTATGAGTAATCTTTTATCAATTTTAAATTCTTAAGCTTCATAAAGATTTTAATTTTAGATATTTCCTTGAAGGTGCTGGGAAGACAGAAGAATTCCAATATAACATTGTAAGATCAAATGACAGGATGGTGTTAGGTGTGTCAGAAGTTCATATTATAAAAGAAATATCCTAGCATGAGATTAAGAGCAAATTCAAAACTCAGGCAGATCGGAGTTTAAATCCCCAGCTCATGAAAAAGAACCAGCTGTGTGACATTGGCAAGCTGCTTAACCTATCTAAGCCTTTGTTTCCTTTCTCAGACAATAGGACTAGACTGGTGAACACAGTGGGGGAAGGAGAGGTGGGCACTGAAGGAGCAAGTAGCATTGAAACATATGTATTACCATATGTAAAACAGATAGCTAGGGGAAAGTTGTTATAACACTGGGAGCTGAACTCTGTACTCTGTGACAACCTAGAGTGGTGGGATGGAGGCGGTAGGAGAGAGGTGCAAGAGAGAGGGGATATATGTGTACTTACGGATGATTCACGTTGATGTATAGCAGAAACCAAGACAACGTTTTAAAGCAATTATCCTTCAATTAAAAAAAAAAAAAACACAACAAGACTGATAGTGTTTACCTCTTCAGCTTTTTGTGAGGATTAACAGCACGATGCAAGTAAGATCTTTGGCACCTAGTTAGTATATGTTCAATACACAGTTGCTAGTAGTAGTGCTAGCAGCAGTAATAGCAGTATCACTCATTATTTTTGAAAGGTAACATTAAACCCTATGTTTTCTCCTGTATCCACTTTGGAGGCAGATAGGGAGAAACAGCCATATTTAAATTCTAATACACTCTACTTTTTATAAGAAATGGAGCCATCTCTTTTTTTCTGTGATGATAACAGCAGCTTAGACTAGAACTCTGGAAGCCCCACAAACACATGGTAAAAGAGAAGGTTGTTAAGAACTACACCAGCAAGATAGGCAAGGACATACAAATGGCAGTGATTCCAAATGAAGCCACTAATCTTTTTTATAGCTGTGTTGGGTGTTATGGGAACTACATGGAGTCACATGACCTATTCTCTTAGCTGCATTTGATCAAAGCTTTATACAGAGTCGATTAAATGTGCTGAAAATAACCTACTAAATATGGACTAGAAAGCTAAGGTGATTGGAATTTGGAGATGAAAATTAAGAGTCTATATTAATCACCGTTCTTAGAACAACTCAGGGACAAAGAAAGAGGTTGTCCATGCAGATTATCATCTAACTTGCAGCTGCTCAGCAGCATTTAGTTTTTAAAACTCACATATTCCAACATGTTCCAAGATTTTCTGTAGTGATGCTTTGTCTGCATGACACACTGATCCTAATTGAAATGCTGAGTAGTTTGTTTCTCCTGATTCAAATTCTTGATACATCTTCTGAATATCAAATACCCAGAATGATGCTCAACACTGGCAGATGTACAGACAAGTGTCATGTCAGGTTTCAGCCATGATACCAAGAACGGCTCATTTCAAAACCATCCCAGATGGCTCGAAACAAAATAGTTTTAAAATTTAGGTGACCTATTTTTCAAAACGATTGTGATTATCTTGAAGCAAAATAATCTAGATAAAAGGATGAGGGAAGCACTGCTGTGTTCTCTGAGGCTTTAACTAGTTCGTTAACTAGTTAGTTAATTCTCACTCGGAGGCTCTTTTTCCTGGGTAAGCATGAGCATGAATTTAAGAGATGATGCAAAACCTCTAACATACAGCATGCTATTCAAGGGTCTGCAGTTTTCACAACTCCTGTGAAAACCTCATCCAGAATCCTTCTAAATAAGCCCCCAGTAATGTCAGGCCTCAGAAGTGTGGCAGGCCCTCAGAAGGGGAAAGTGTATATAATTCCTTGTCCAGACCTGGATACTTTTAGAGTGCTGTTAATAGTTACACCAGAGAGCAGCTATAAAGCAGGTCTGTCTCAAACAAACTGGATTATTATCATTGCTTCACTCAAAAGTCAAAATTATCTCACATGCCCAAAGGACTTCTTTTTATCTTTAATGATTTCTTTCCCCCTAAAAATTTCAAGCAATGCCCTTTGCTGCCAAACTAGATCTTTGTGGCTTTATTGACATCTCTCCCCTAGACCATTCAGAATGAAACTGATACAGTTCTTGTTTCTGCATCACATTGCCCTGTGCATCTGGTCTGAAACCTTTACCTTCCTTCCCTGTTCATTCACTTTGTTCCAGTCTAACAAACGCGCCTCTGTTCTTCCCAGCATCTCTATCTGGTTGCATTTTCTATTAACTTAAAATGGCCTGAAATCACTCAGGCTTGGCCCACAGTTAGGAAAACAAACACAAGCGTATTGGTAGGAAATCACCCAAGCTACCACTCTGCAGAGACCATTTATTGAGAGTTTTCTATGTGCCAGGCTCACTGCCAAACACAATGCCATATGTTATACATACATTACTTGTATTAATTCTTGCAACCATATTTTCAGGCAGCTGTTATTATGTTATTATGGCTATTTAATTTTTTATTTTAATAATTATTTATGTATTTCTATGAGGTCTTTAGTTGTAGCATGCGGGATGTTTACTTGCGGCATGTGAGAACTAGTTCCCTGACCAGTGATCAAACCTGGGCCCCCTGCATTGGGAGAACGGAGTCTTAGCCACTGGACTACCAGGGAAGCCCCTAAAATGGCTATTTCATAGACAAGAAAGGGAGGCTTAGGGAAGTTAAACAACTTCGACAGTCTTGTAGATGGTAAAATGGCCAAGCCCATTTCAAACCACATACATGCATGCGTGCTTAGTCAGTAAATCATGCCCAGCTCTTTTGTGACCCTGTGGACTGTAGCCAGCCAGGTTCCTCTGTTCATGGGATTCTCCAGGCAAGAATACTGGAGTGGGTTGCCATTTCCTCCTGCAGGAGATCTTCTCTACCCAGGGGTCAAACCCGTGTCTCCATTGTCAGGTAGATTCTTTACCACTTAGCCACCTGGGAAGCCCCAAACCATGTACAGCTGGCCCAAATTCCCCTTCCCTAACCCTTGAACTTGCTGCATGCTCACTAAGGAGAAATCATGCGTTTCTGTCTCTGCTGGGAAGGTTTTTCAGGGAATAAACATTCCAAAGAACAAAGCTGTTTATTTGACAGCATCCAGCCCTGCCTTAGCCTTTTGAAATTAAAACACTTTAGAGGGGTAAACCTTGCTGATTTGGGCGGAGGGTTATTGATGATACTTGAGCATATCCTTTTGGTTTCCAAAGTGCTGTCTCAAAACATTCTCTCACTTTATCTTCCTGAAAGTGAGGAGGTAAGCAGGGCAGGATGGAATTAAGATATTATAGATGAGCAAGCAAATGTAGACCTGCTAAGTACCTTGTCAAGGTCATGCATCTGTGAGTAAAACTTATGTTGGCCAACTCTTAATTCAGGGATACCCTTTGTTATCACATGCTGTTGCTGCTAAGTCACTTCAGTCGTGTCCAACTCTGTACGACCCCATAGACGGCAGCCCACCAGGCTCCCCCGTCCCTGGGATTCTCTAGGCAAGAACACTGGAGTGGGTTGCCATTTCCTTCTCCAATGCATGAAAGTGAAAAGTGAAAGTGAAGTCGCTCAGTTGTGTCCGACTCTTAGTGACCCCATGGACTGCAGCCTACCAGGCTCCTCCATCCATGGGGTTTTCCAGGCAAGAGTACTGGAGTGGGGTGCCATTGCCTTCTCCATGTTATCACATAGGAGTGCAATTATCTATCTAGACAGTGATTTAAAAAGAAAAACTGCTGATCCAGCTCTTTTACAAATCAGTTTAAAATGCTTCAGCTTGTGAAAACATCGTGAAGATAGAGTGGGCACCAGAAAATCTTCCTTCTTTATCTATTCATGTAGCAGAGCTGAGTTTGAGTTTGAGCTGAGCTTCTTATTACCTGGTTAACTCAAGGGATTTAGTACATCACCCTGAATCTCATTTCTTCTCATTAAATTGAAATGATGAACCTAATAAAAGAGTTTTTCAGATGGATTTAAAGCAATGATGCCTATACAGCATATACACAGTGCCAGGCACACAGTAAGGACACAGTACATTAGATGATTTTCTTTTTATTGTTGTTATTGTCACTGAAAAGCAAGAAGGACATTAAAAATACTTGTCTATAACACCTTGTCTCATTATCTTTAGCAGCAGGTGTGGTAACAAATAAGAGGAAGATGACAAAAATAACATTGCTAGAAAATACATATCTGACATGTTTACAGGGGGCCTTCATTTATGAGCATATGGTACATTAGATGGTAAAAGGAAACTGCCTTGCATTGTAAGTATTCTAGAATTTGTAAAAAATGCAAATTGAGGTCAACTGTCTTGTATTCTCAGGACTTAGCTCAATGCTTAACAAATAGTGTTTTTTAAAAATGTAGAATTATGAATAAAGGGATAGTTTGTTTAATTAACTTCTCATTTGTTTTTTAACCCTATTATCTTCCAGCGAGCCTGCTACAAAATCAAGTTTTAATTAAGTATTGTAAAATGGATTGTTCTTTATAATAAATAACATCTTCTATTATTATATGTCAGATCAAATTTGATTGAAGCCCCTTTGGAAAAATGAAAATACCTTCCCACAGGTAGTGTAAAATTACACGATCATTTTAACACAGCATTTCCCAGATATGTTATGTATCTTCTTTGGGGTTTAGACCCTTCGTCACATGTTTTAAAGAGTTAATGTGAGATTGTTATCCCCAGACAGCCATAGCTGATGGATAAGATAGAATGAGCACTTTTTAAGCCATGTACTCTTCTTTCCCATAATGTCTAATGATGGTTTATACAGACTGCATAATGAATGAGACACAGGCAGAGCTGTAATTGCTAAAAATAACTACAGCAAAGGGCATAGAAGAGTAATAGAGAATCATCTTATGAATATTAAGGAGTATCAACTTTTTACTATATTTGGATTAATAATTACTTATTTTATAAAAATTCCCTATGATTGAATACCCAACATTGAGAGAAAAGAAATTTTGTTTTGTTTGGGAAAAAGTGGCCAAACTTCATCCTATGGCACTGCCCAAAATTAATATTAATAATCCAAAGGGGTAGTTTGTAAGAGACCATACCACCTAGAATATATAAAGTCATTGTGTTAAATTCTTCCCCTATTTGGTTGAATAATTTTTTTAAAAAAATCACACTCGTTTCCTACTTTTGGAAGAGCTATTTTACATGGTCTCTATATTCCAGTTAGCATATGTGAGAGTCTGCTAATTTGTTGAATTTAATTGTATTTTATTCCCTAAAATGAGAGCTTCTGTCACAAATTAAGTACAGATATGGAACTGTTTTATTTCTTCAAGCAGGGACTGTAGCCCACCAGGCTCCTCTGTCCATGGGATTTTCCAGGCAAGAGTACTGGAGTGGGTTGCCATTTCCTTCTCTAGGGGATCTTCCCGACCCAGAGATCGAACCCAGGTCTCCGGCATTGTAGGCAGACACTTTACCGTCCAAGCTACCAGGGAAGCCCTGTGTAAGCCAGAAAGTGGGTATTGAAATCACAGTATTATATGCTGGTTTATAGAATGTTTAGTTAGGATACTCAGTGTCATATAATTCAAAGTATAAAATACACATATTTCTGTATGTGTTATGTGATATGGATAATATTAAAGTGGCAGTAACATAATGCTGGAGAGAGTGTAGAGAAAAGGGAACCCTTCACTGGTGGAAATGTAAATTGGTGCAGCCACTGTGGAAAACAATATGGACATTCTTTAAAAAGCTAAAAACAGGGTTGCCATATGATCAAGCAGTCCCACTCCTGGACATGCATAAAACTGGATAAAACTAATTCAAAAAGATACATGTACCCCAGTGTTTATAGCAGCAATACTTCATAATAGCTAAGATGTGGAAGCAACCTAAATGTCCATCAATAGATGAATGGATAAAGAAGTTGTGGTATATACATATATAATGGGATACTACTCAACCATGAAGAACAATGAAATATTGCCATTTGCAGCAACATAGATGGTCCCTAGAGATTTCTATACTAAGTGAAATAAGTCAAAACAGAGAAAGGTATTACATGATATCACTTACATGGAGAATCTAAAATATAATACAAATGAACTGATTTACAAAACAGAAACAGACTGATAGAAATAGAAAACAAACTTAGGGATACCAAAGGGGGGAAGGAGGTCAGGGAGGGATAAATTAGGAGTTTGGGAGAAGGCAATGGCACCCCACTCCAGTACTCTTGCCTGGAAAACCCCATGGACGGAGGAGGCTGGTAGGCTGTAGTCCATGGAATCGCAAAGAGTTGGACAGGACTGAGCGACTTCAATTTCACTTTTCACTTTCATGCATTGGAGAAGGAAATGGCAACCCACTCCAGTGTTCTTGCTTGGAGAATCCCAAGGATGGGGGAGCCTGGTGGGCTGCCGTCTCTGGGGTCGCACATGAAGCGACTTAGAAGCAGTAGCAGCAGATACAAACAACTATATATAAAAATAAACAACAGGGCCCACTTTATAGCACAGGGAACTATAGTCAGTACTTTGTAATAAACCATAATGGAAAAGAATATATATATGTATATAAATACATCTGAGACACTTTGCTGTACACCAGAAACTAACACAACATTATAAATCAACTACTTCAGTCAAAAAAACAACCCCCCCAAAAAAACCATAAAATGCAAGTAACAAAGCACAAAACCTGAGTAGCTTAGAAAAGTCAACCCTATTGAAGTGTAAAATTTGTGGAGTGTAAATTCCCACTATTTTCTGTAGATTCAATACTATGCTAATGATGCATGATTAAATTTTTCAAAATTGAAAATTTATTTAGTCACATAATATTCATATTTTTCCTCTCCCAGAAATGCTTTGCTGATGCTGTGTAACCAACTATACTAGCACTGTAAAAGTAATGAATTCTTTCCTACAATAACAACATGAAATGAGATTGCAGGGGAAAGAAAAGAAAAGAGTACAAATGGAAATGAACCATATTTTCTACTTTTAATTTTTCAAAGTAGATAATTCTTTGAGAAAATTAGCTATTGTGGCATTAAAGAACCATAAGTTACAGCTAGATTTGTTTTATCAGACAAAATGACAAACTTGATATCTTCAGCATCAGATGATTTAGTTTCTTATTTATTTCACTTCTAATGTAGCCTAAATATTGTCACCATTCTCGTATTACTAAGATGTTACCCTTTCATTAGCTATACTTTGCTGGGGCTGGTAATATACTTTAAAAAAAATCTCAGGTCAAATTCTCTTTATTCTATGAGATAAAAAAGAAATAAGAAATTTCCTTCTATGATATTCTGGAGCTTACTGGTCAAATCCTCAAGGATTTAGAAATTTGGGAAATCATAGAGAGGAATGTTCCAGGAGCAGCCTCTCCTTACGCAAAGAACCAGCCATATGCAAAGCACATAATCAAAAACAAAGAAAAAAATAAACGAGGAAGAGGTAGGAGGGAAAAGAAGAGAGAAGAAAGAGAAAGAAAAAGGTGAGAGAGATAACTAAAGAGAGCAAGGAGGCAACCCCGAAATATGATAGCAAGTTATAACAGCATCCTTGAAAGATTGCACAGATATATTCAGTTCAGTGTGATAACGTCAACAAACAGCAAAATACTAAGATTTGTCGTTTGCAGCAAAGTTGGATAGAGAGTAAAAGTAGCAATTAGCAATTAAAATGTTAAGCAATGGAGGACCCTTTAGAAGTCATTTAGTTCATTGGCTTTAAACTATTGCACCTTTAGATGTATGTTGATTTGGTGGCGCGAGTTGGGGCAGGAGGAGAAGGGGACGACAGAGGATGAGATGGCTGGATGGCATCACTGACTCGATGGACGTGAGTCTGAGTGAACTCTGGGAGTTGGTGATGGACAGGGAGGCCTTGGCGTGCTGTGATTCATGGGGTCGCAAAGAGTCGGACACAACTGAGCGACTGAACTGAACTGAACTGAGTGATAAAGAACTCGCCTCCCAATGCAGGAGACTAAGAGACCTGGATTCTATCCCTGGGTTGGCAAGATTCCCTGGAGGAGGGCATAGTAACCCACTCCAGTATTCTTGCCTGGAGAATCCCATGAGCAGAGGAGCCTGGCAGGCTACAGTTCATAGGGTCGCAACGAGTCAGACACCACAGAAGTGACTTAGCACAGCACATACTTCAATTTTAAAAAAGAAAGATCTAAAAAAAGGTAGCTTTGAGAGACTTGGCAATCTATGATCATTCTAAATCTGATTTTGTAGATTTGCATATTCAAATAAATGCAGATACTTTCCACGTTTAAAAAAGATGATGTACTTTCAAATACTTTTGTATTGTAAACTATTTATGAATATCTTGTATAAATAGGACCCATTGAAAGTATGGTAAAATATGATGTTCCATAATGATAAATACCTATCATTTGTAGGGGAAATCCTTCCTAGAGGTACGAGCCATGGGGGAAAATAAGAAAAGTAACATCCATTTCCTCCCACACTTTAGTATGGAAGAAACAAGATTTAAAAATTGTATCACTATTATTTTTGCCTTGAAGGGGCTATCTTTTACTTGGAGAGGAGTATTTTTAAAAGGGGGAAAAAAAGACTCCCACTGTAATTTGGTATTTTCCATTTCTCTTTATACTTTAGTCAAATTTTGCTTTGTGCTTTTTTGAGGCTATGTGGATATATACACCCAAATCTAGGGTTGTTAAATCTTCCTGGGGAATTTGAATTTTATCATTAAAAATGTACCCTACTCATCTCTAGTAAAATGTATTTTTCTAGAGTGAATATAACCACAACCTTTTCTATTTTGTTTTTATCTTACATAAAATAAATTCACATAACTATACAATTTTTAAAGACTATTTTACTTTCTTATAGATAGGACTGTTTAAATTCATATATGATTTTGGATTTTTTTTGTTTTTCCCAGTGTGCCAATTTTATCTTTTAATTGATATGTTTTATTCATCCAAATTTAATGTTTACTGATATTTGGATTTATATCTATTCCTTCATTAAATGTTTTGTGTTTGCCCCAGGAATTTTATATTAGTTTTTCTCCTTCTCTATTTTTAACTTCTTTTGTGTTGATAGGAAGTTTTGTGATCATTGCATTTCTTCTTTTTATTAAATTAGAAGTTATAGATCATTTATTCTGTTCTTTTAGTTCTAACCCTAGTAATTATAACATATTTTTGACTTACCAAAGTCTAATTTTAATCTGTATATCTTATCTTCTTTCTCATCCTTAAAACTGTACTTACTGTTCTTGAATTATAGAATTATATGCTTTTTTGTGAATTATATAGATTTATCACAAACATATTCATATTGTAAAGTAATCAGTGTTCCTTTAGAATTTGCTTAGGCTTTTGTCATTTTTCTGTTCCTTATTCCTTCTTGTGTCATTTTCATTTTGCCTGTAGAATACTCTTTGAAATTTTCTTTGGTGGTGGTAGTGGTATAGTTGCTAAGTGATGTCCAACTTTTTTTTTGCCACTTTATTTTTTCAATTGAAGGATACTTACTTTACAGAATTTTGTGGTTTTCTGTCAGACATCAACAAGAATCAGCTGTAGGTACACCCATGTCCACTCCCTCTCAAACCTCCCTCCCATCTCCCTCCCCATCCCACAATTCTAGATGATCACAGAGCCCCTATTTGAGTTCCCCGACTCATACAACAAATTCCCATTGGCTATCTATTTTATATATGGTATTGTAAATTTCTATGTTACTTTCTCCATCCATCTCACCTTCTCCCTTCTCCTCTTCCCCTGTGTCCTTAGGTCTGCTCTTTATGCCTGTTTCTCCATTGCTGCCCTGAAAATAAATTCATCAGTACCATCTTTCTAGATTCCTCACATATGCGTCAGTAGATATTTTGGCATCTGGTCCCATCACTTCATGGCAAATAAATGGGGAAACAGTGGAAACAGTGTCAGACTTTATTTTTGGGGGCTCCAGAATCACTGCAGATGATGACTGCAGCCATAAAATTAAAAGACACTTGCTCCTTGGAAGAAAAGTTACGACCAAGCTAGACAGCATATTAAAAAGCAGAGACACTACCTTGCCAACAAAGGTCCATCTAGTCAATGCTATGGTCTTTCCAGTAATCATGTATGGATGTGAGAGATGGACTATAAAGAAAGCTGAGCATCAAAGAATTGATGCTTTTGAACTGTGGTGTTGGAGGAGTCTTGAGAGTCCCTTGGACTGCGAGAAGATCCAACCAGTCCATCCTAAAGGAAATCGGTCCTGAATATTCATTGGACGGACTGATGCTGAAGCTGAAACTCCAATACTTTGGCCATCTGATGCGAAGAACTGACTCATTTGAAAAGACCCTGATGCTGGGAAAGATTGAAGGCAGGAGGAGAAGGGGATGACAGAGGATGAGATGATTGGATGGCATTACTGACTTGATGGACATGAGTTTGAGTAAACTCCTGGAGTTGGTGATGGACAGGGAGGCCTGGCATGCTGTAGCTCATGGGATCACAAAGAGTCGGACATGACTGAGTGACTGAACTGAACTGATATGATATTTATATTTCTCTTTCTGACTTGCTTCACTCTGTATAATAGGCTTTAGGTTCATGTCCAACTCTTTGCGACCCCATGGCCTGCAGCCCTCCAGGCTCCTCCATCTGTGGGATTTCCCAGGCAAGAATACTGGAGTGGGTTGCCATTTCTTTTTCTAGGAGATCTTCTGGGCATCAAACCCATGTCTCCTACATTGCAGGCAGATTCTTTACCACTGAGCCTCCATGGAAGTCTTGAAATTTTCTTTAGTATGCACCAAAAATGTCTTTATTTTACCTTTATTCTTAAAGGATATTTTCAGTGGATATAGTGTTCTCATTTGGCACTTTGCTTCACCTTATTGAAAATATCATTCTACTGTCTTCTGCTTTCCATGCTACTGTTGAGAAGTTAGCTGTCTGGATCACTGTTCTTTTGTATGCCAGCCATTTATCTTTTTCTCCAACAGCTTTCAAGATTTCCTCTTTATCTTTGATTTTTGTTGGTAATTATTGAGTCTGTGAGTTGGTATGTTTCAATAGTTCTGGAAAAAACTTAGCCATCATCTCTTTTAATGTTACCTCTGTCCCATTCTGTCTTGATGTTTATCTCCTTGAATTAAGTTGCATAGTTGTTTTACAGGCCTTTCTAATAATATCGCCATATTTGAAGTCTTCATGCACTTCTGTTGTGTCTTACATATGCTGTTTTGTCTCCTAATGCGTTTGGTCACCTATGATTGTATGTTGAGCATGGTATTTCAATAATTGTTAATAGAAATTATTTGAGCTTTCGAAGTCAGTTTCCCTTTGCCTTTCCCAAATTCCTGAGGATAATGGCAATTTGGGTTTACCGAAATCTGTATTTGGGGTTCGAGATTTTCTAGGTCATCCAGATGACTCACAGCCAGCCTGGAGTCTTTGTGAGTATTCAATTGCTTCTATTTCATCTTTTCTTTTAGCGTGGAGCACTCTGAGGTCTCAACCCAAAGTACAGACAGTTTAGCTGGACTCCAGATTTTTCCCTCTAGACTTGTTAGTATATCAAAAACTCAGTTCAGCCTCTTAGCCATTCTCTCCTGAATCAGCAAATATAGTCAGACCACAAGCCCCAGGGTACTGTATGTTCTTTTCTCTGAGTACTCTTTCTCCCCAAATTTCAGACCACTAATTCTTTTAAATTTTACTTGTTTTTTAATGCTTTTTAAAAATTGGGATTTTCCCCCAGCCTTTAAAATTGTGTTTATTGGTTGAGAGTTGGTCAGAATTATCCAGTCTGGCATTAATTAAGCAGAATCTTCAATGTACTTATAAATTTATCATTTTTCCTATGATTAATTTCCTCGGACACTTCCCATTCTCCTTCTTTAGTCAAAGCTTAAGCAGTACATCCTTTGAGAAAACAAAGGATTGAAATAAATAGTCTTTGTTTTGCTGAGTTCATAAATCCAAGTAATTCTAGTTAGGCAGGACTCCTTTAAGGAATGTGGCTAACAATTTAGATAGGTGTATAAGGAGGGGAGAAGAGGGAGAGTAAAGGAAACTGTCAAAACCGACAATCAAAATACAAAATGAGTTCCCTGCTCTTTTAAACTGTTTTAAATGAATTGATGCATGTAATGCCCCCAGAATAATATATGGTACTCAGTGAACGTTCAGTAAAATTTAACTTATATTGTTTTCCCTAATATTATTGCTGTTTGTTAAAAATATCTCATGTGAAAAATGAAAACCTGATATTAAGGAAGCCTTACATTTGCAAAAAGATATAGTCAACTGTCAAAAAATTAAATGAATGTTAAGCAGTTTTTATTAGTTTAATAAAGACATACTAATTCTATAATCTACAGTCCTTGAAATGAAAACAAATCTGAAATATATAGCCAGAGATATAAAATGCAATAAATTATATTTATACAGTAGATTATTAATCTTTAGGATGTCGTTTATCTTTGGAGATTGCCAGTTTTGACAGTTTCCTTTACTCTAATTCTTCTCCCCTTCTTGTACATTCCTTGAAGGAGCCCTGCCTAACTAGAATTACTTGGACTTATGAATTCAGCGTAGCAAAGAGTATTTATTTCAACCCTTCACTTTCTCAAAGGAGTTACTGCTTAAGCTTTGACTTAAGAAGGAGAATGGGAAGTGTCTGTGTTTGAAGGTGAAATGTGTGCCCTTCCCTTTTTGCTTTTAAACATTCGTAGGCATGGCCTCTATTGCCATCAGAGTGGAAGCAGTAGGTGCTAGGTGCTGTGTGGTCATGATGTCTAAACTAAGATGGATGAGGGAGCAACTGAGCTTCCTAGCTTTAGAATGTCCCGTCACCCCCTCCACTAACTGATATTGGCAGAGCAATTTTATAATGTGAGAAAGCCACACAAAGAGAGGAGAAGAAAGCCCTGTGTAAGCATTATTAGTGGAAAGACACTCCAAAATTTTCCTCCCTAGCTTGTGTGTTCCTACTGTTTCAGTAGATTTCATAGGATTTTACAAAGGACTCTGCAAAATGGCAACCCACTCCAATATTCTTGCCTGGAGAATCCCATGGATGGAGGAGCTTGGTGGGCTAGAGTCCACGGGTCACAAAGAGTCGGACACGACTGAGCAACTTCACTATGCAAAATATGATCATTTTCACAATAAAATATAAAAAAGAAACAGGAATTTATAAAATGATGGATACAAAGGCATTTTCTAGTCAAATCTTGTCATTTAACAACATGTACAAAATGAGACCTAGGGAGCATAATTTTCTTTATTACAAATAAAATTAGCTAAATACCTTTGTCAGGATGGTGCAAACCAGGTGGGACTCTTGAGCTGATGAGCCCAGCTGTTGTTATCAGAGTAGGTGGAAAACATGGCTTCAGTAGCTGAGTGTGGATTATGGCCAAGAAGGAAGGTCCAGAATAGGAGGAGCAGTTTCAAACGTAGGTCTCAAGGTAGGTGTGATGTTAGAGACCTGAAACAAAGCCAAAGGTCAGAACTCAGAAACTTGGATCAGAAAACTGAGTTGCAAGTGCAACATGGCATACATTTTAGAGATCTGAATTATGAATAAAACAAGGTTCTTTGTAGGTTCTAACATGGCATAAATAAAGTATGTTCAACTGGTCTACCGTGTAGTAAGAATTTACTGTGTATTACACACTGTGATTTATCTCCATCGTTCCATTTAATCTTCTAAAATATTCATGACATCAGTGATAGCACTATTCCATTTTTATCCATGAGCATACTGAGACTTACTAAAACCTGTTGTTAGCTTTCGTGTCTGACTCTGTGACCCCACTGACTTTAGCACACCAGGCTTCCCTGTCCTTCACTATCTCCCGGAGTTTGCTCAAAATCCTGTCCATTGAGTCAGTGATGCCATCCAACCACCTCCTCCTCTGTAGCCCCCTTCTCCTTCTGCCCTTAATCTTTCCCAGCATTAGAGTCTTTTCTGATAGGTTGACTCTTCACATCAGGTGGCCAAAATACTGGAGTTTCAGCTTCAGCATCAGTTCTTCCAACGAATATTTGAGGCTAATTTCCTTTAGGATTGACTGGTTGACCGCCATAAGTATCTCTCCCTTTAAGCTGTCTGCCTCTCACCAACATGCTGCCCTGGTCCATGTTCTTTAAACATTTGTTTTCTCTGCCTGATTGAAAAGTCTGGGAAGGAAAGAAACCTATCCTTTTTATTTACTACTGAGTCTCTATGTCTAAGCTCAGTCTTCAGAGCAAAATAAATACTTGTTGAGTGAACTAATAAGTGGGTAAATGATAGAATATATACCATTTTATCATCACTCTAGGAACTACATCAGACTAGGAACTACCTCATTATGATTCTAGGAAACTGCAGCTCTGGGTTTGATGTATGCTTCTCGTTATAATAGGCACAGACATCTATTTCTTAGCAGTAATAGTCATATTCTTTTTTGCCATGAAGCCCGTGTTCTCAAAGTCTCTTTGAAAATAAAAGTAAAAAAATGATATTTTTAAAGGTAGGTCCATTTATGTCTCTACTGTCACAACATGCCATTTAATGTTATCTTTTCAACATTAGGGACTAATTTTCAGAAAGACTTAAGAACATGATTAAGAGTTTTTAAGAAATAATATAAAGATTTCTATTCCTCTCTGTTCGGATACATTAATTTGTTACTTAGACATTTACTACTTGGAATGTATCCATCTAACTGATTCAGAAATCTGCATCAAGATATAAGATAATAATATTACCTTACATTTGCATAATGTAATTAAGCTTTCAGAGCTGCTTCCCATCACATCTATCATTTTATTTTATGTTTCTCTTTAGCAGAGCCTTGGTGCATTTTGAGTTATTGTGCCATAATAATATATAGCTGAATACCATTACAACATTGGTATTGAGGGATGAAACAACAGCATTCATTTGTACAGCACTATATAAACTGCTGTCACTTATGTTATCTTAATGGACCTCAAAACAACCCTAAGAATGAGATAACGTTGGCATCATAATCTTTATTTTATCAGGAAATGGAGCCTCAGAAGTCAATTGACTTGTTTCTGAAGATCACCCAACTAGTAAATGACAAAATCCAGACTGGATTCTAGGATTTTTGACTTTTAAATGAAATAAACTATTCACAAAAGAACACAATTGTATTTTCTACTTTTCCTTGACACTTCACTGTATGTATAATGCATACCTGTTAGTTTTAGATATTTTCTTTCAATTTTCTTTTGTTGATAGCTAATATATTTAATATTTAATTGCCAACAAAGGTCTGTCTAGTCAAAGCTATGGTTTTTCCAGTAGTCATGTGTGGATATGAGAGTTGGACTATAAAGAAGGCTGAATGCCAAAGAATTGATTCGTCTGAACTGTGGTGCTGGAGAAGACTCTTGGGAGTCCCTTGGACTGCAAGGAGATCCAACCAGTCAATCCTAAATGAAATCAGCCCTGAATATTCATTGGAAGGACTGATGCTGAAGCTGAAGCTCCAATACTTTGGCCACCTGATGTGAAGAACTGACTCATTTGAAAAGCCCCTGATGCTGGGAAAGATTGAAGGCAGGAGGAGAAGGGGACGACAGAGGATGAGATGATTGGATGGCATCACTGACTCAATGGACATGAGTTTGAGCAAGCTCTGGGAGTTGATGATGGACAGGGAGGCCTGGCGTGCTGCAGTCAGTGGGGTTGCAAAGAGACACGGCTGAGTGACTGAACTGATTTGAAATGAATATATATAATGGGACAAATGATAAAGTTGTGTGTCACAGCAGAATCTATATATCTCCATAGTGTTTTGGAACACTATTTTTAAAGTAAATATAAATATTTATTTATATTTTTGAAAACTATAAATATGTCAAACAAAAAATTTCTAAGATCCCTTGGAGGCTAACTAAGCCAATTAGTAGATTCCAAGGAAGTTAAATGACTTGCTCAAGATTAAGGAGGTAATTAATAAAAGAGCTCAGAATGGTGCTCGTGTTTCCTGACTCATCTATTCATTTAGTACTTCTGATGTTATTAAGCCTCTGTTATATGCAGTTCACTCTATTAGTTCCTGAAGGATTCAAAGATTTGTAGAATTTAGATTATTTGTAGTCCAGCAGAGAGCTGAGGCAGGCATATTGATAAGTAAACTGCAAAGCAGAGTATGATTTGTTCTTAAGAAAAAAATGCAAAGAGAATAAGAAATGAAAGACTAGAATAATATTTTCACCTCCTATTTACTATTATTGATTTCAGAGTAAGTCATTAATATGTGACTTGCTCATTTAAGATAAACTGCAGAAAACATTTAATTGCATTTTAAAAATATCTTATAATGCATACTATATACATCAATATATAGAACATATTTATGTAGAGATACTTATATAGACCCGTGTGCATATGTATAAAAATATTTATATATGTGTAATTGGGCTTCTCTGGTGGCTCAGATGGTAAAGAATCTGCCTGCAATGCAGGAGACCTGGGTTCAGTCCCTGGGTTTGGAAGATCCCCTTGGGGAGGAGGGCATGACAACCCTCTCCAGTATTCTTTCCTGGAGAATCCCCGTGGACAGAGGAGCTTGGCAGGCTACAGTCCACAGAGTCGCAAAGAGTCAGACACGACTGAGCGACTAAGCACAGCACAGCACAACAATTGCAGGCGTGTGTATATATATAATCAAAGCTGTGTACATAAACATTTGAGGGGTTGTTTACATGTACATTTTCTTCTGTGTACAATTTAGATTTTCCTGTCTTATAGAGATGGAATTGACATGTAACATTGTATAAGTTTAAGGTGAACAATGTGATTTGATATGTGCATGTATTGCAAAATAATTATCACACTAACTTTAGTCAGATTCCATCACCTCACAGTTACAGTTTTTTTCCTTGTGATGAGAACTTTTAAGGTCTGTTCTCTTGGCAGCATCCAAATATGCATTACAGTCTTGTTAACTCTAGTCAACATGCTGTATATTGTATTTTATATCTCTGAAAGTCTGTTCCTTTTGACTACTGTCACCTGTTCTGTCCACCCGCCATCCTCCACACCCCTCACCTCATGTCCCTCATTGTGATCTCTGTTTCTGTAAGTTTGGGTTTTGTAGAGTTCCCAAAAGTAAGGTCATAACAGCATTTGTCTTTCTTTTGTCTCTTGTATTTTCATACACAAATGTATTTTCATACACAAATATATACATGCAAGTACATATAACAGTTTCATTATGTACGTCCTTAACATTCTCAGTGAAAAGCTAAAATCATCTCAACTCTCCTAAGATAATTAAATTTTCATAACACAGTCTTAAAATGTCATTTAAACACTGAAAAACTCCATGAGTCTAAACTATTTATATCATTCACTTGGTAGATCTTATTTGCTGCCACAGTTAAGCTCCTCTGTTTTTTCAAAATACCTCTTTTTAGATTCAAATATTATTCTTGGACCTTTCTGCTGCTGCTGCTGCTGCTGCTAAGTCGCTTCAGTCGTGTCCAACTCTGTGCAGCCACATAGACGGCAGCCCACCAGGCTCCCCCGTCCCTGAGATTCTCCAGGCAAGAACACTGGAGTGGGTTGCCATTTCCTTCTCCAATGCATGAAAGTGAAAAGTGAAAGGTGGAGTCGCTCAGTCATGTCTGACTCTTAGTGACCCCATGGACTGCAGCCTACCAGCCTCCTCCGTCCATGGGATTTTCCAGGCAAGAGTACTGGAGTGGGGTGCCATTGCCTCCTCCGGACCTTTCTGCACCCATCACCAATACCAACCATTGGCAGTAGTAGGAGGCTGATTTTCATAAGGAAGCAAAATGGGCTATTTTTGGAGTGCTAATGGGCTTCATCACTTTAGAAGAAGCACTATATTGCTAAAAAAAAAGGGATACCTGGGATCTTAGGCAGTTGCCTGGGTCACTGAAAACCAGTCACCTCGGCTACACTCTGCTTTCAAGATACTCACAGTTCAAATCCAGGAATCCACAAAACCGCAGATGGCCTCTGGTGTGGACCTTTGAGGTCACTGCAAATGTTTAATCAAATGTTTAATCGAATGTCCTTTGATTAAGTTACAGTTCACTGTATTATGTGACATTGATCTTTTTATGAAAAAAATGTCAATTGTAAGAAGTATCTTAGTTTCAGCAATATAGTAATGTGAGGGTAGAGGGAGTTCATATTAGAATGGAAGGAACAGGAGTTAAAAGTTTGAATGAAAATAAGTTTTAAGAGCAATTTATTCTGCAGATTGGTTACTAAACTGATGAGAATTAATCGGTGTGTTGGTAATCATAATTCTGGCTTGCCCTACCTCGCACGTAACTGGCTATCAGTTAAGTCAGTTTTGGAATGAACCGCACATCTGAACCACCTGAGAGCTCACTGAAGATAAGACTCCCCGATCTCACCAGGGAACTCCTACTTCAGCATTTATAGTGGTGGAACCTAACTTCTTAGTGTTCAGCCGTTCCCCAGAAGACACTAATTCTTTTCAAGTTTTGAGAATCAGTGTCTAAAACCAAATGTTGAGAGAAATGTGAGTCTTTCTTTGGTCCACATTCCTTATTTTATTTTGTTTTATTTATTCATTTATTTTATTTCTTTGTTTTATTTTCAAATTGACAGCATCCTTCCATTGTCACTTGAACCCTTGTTTGTTACTGGGCTCCACTTGCTATTATAGATACACATTTTACCATGTGTACTTAAATGTGTAAAATATTTTCATATTTTTGACTCAATAATTATACACTCCCAAAAATGTCTCCTAAGGAAATATTTATTGATATGTGTATAATAATATATAGGCTTCCCAAGTGATGCTAGGTAAAGAACCTGGTTGCCAATGAGGGAGATATAAGAGATCTGGATATAAGGATCTCTGTGTCAGGGAGATCTCCTGGAGGAGGTCATGGCAACCCACTCCAGTATTCTTGCTTGGAAAATCCCATGGACAGAGGAACCTGTTGGGCTACAGTCCATAGGATCACAAAGAGTTCGACACAACTGATGAGACTTAGCACACATTCTATAATATATATGTAAATCTCCCTTCTCTCTGACTTAGTGTCTTGGGAAACCTTACTCAGAAATCATCCATAAAAAGCTTAAGCTTTTTTCTGACTTTCCCCAGAACAGTCAACATAGCCTACATCAGAACAGTCGAAGTTCTGTTCTGTGGAAGCATTTGGTGAAGATAATGGCTCCTTGCCAGCAACGTCTTGATCCAATTCCATTTTTTCTAAAGAAGACTCTTACTATTTCTGACCTGATTTTCATATCAAACATTGACTCACCACACATTCAGTATCACAAACCCACTGTTACATATCACATCAACAGGCTGAGTTGAACATTTAAAGGAGAGTGCGTGTTGGAGCATGTAAATGTCTGTCTATTTTGGAGTGGAATATGTCACCATGGAATATGCACCATTGCTAGACAAACTCTAGTAGCTACCTATTGTATTTCTGTGAGCGACAGCATCATAAAATTGACTGAGAGAATTTCATGGGGCAAAGGAGGTACCCTGTCACTCTGCTTTCATCTAGCATTAATCTAGTCATTCTCAAAGTATATGGTTATATGAGACATGCATTGATTTTTTTTAAGCAATGTATTTACTCTTGTTGTTATTGTTGTTTAGCTGCTAAGTTGTGTTCCATTCTTTTGTGAGCCCATGGACTGTAGCCTGCCAGGCATCTCTATCCATGGGATTTTCCCTGCAAAAATACTGGAGTGGGTTGCCATTTCCTTTTCCAGGGGATCTTCCTGACTCAAGATCAAACACATGTCTCTTGCATTGGTAAGTGGATTCTTTATCATTGAGCCACCTGAGAAAGCCTGTAGTTATTGTTCAGTTCAATTCTGTTCAGTCACTCAGTCATGTCCGACTCTTTGCAACCCCATGGACCACATCACGCCAGGCCTCCCTGTCCATCACCAACTGCTAAAGTTTACCCAAACTCATGTCCATTGAATCGGTGATACCATCCAACCATCTCATCCTCTGTCATCCCCTTCTCCTCCTGCCTTCAATCTTTCCCAGCATCGGGGTCTCTTCAAATGAGTCAGCTCTTTGCATCAGGTGGCCAAAGTATTGGAATTTCAGGTTCAAAATCAGTCCTTCCAGTGAATATTCAGGACTGATTTCCTTTAGGATGGACTGGTTGGATCTCCTTGCAGTCCAAGGGACTCTCAAGAGTCTTCTCCAACACCACAGTTCAAAAACATCAATTCTTCTGCATTCAGCCTTCTGTATAGTCCAACTCTCACATCCATACATGACTACTGGAAAAACCGTAGCCTTGACTAGACAGACCTTTGTTGACAAAATAATGTCTAGGTTGCTGTCTAGGTTGGTCATAACTTTCCTTCCAAGGAGTAAGCATCTGTTAATTTCATGGCTGCAATATCATCTTCAGTGATTTTGGAGCCCCCCAAAAGAACAAAGTCAGCCACTGTTTCCACTGTTTCCCTATCTATTTGCCATGAAGTGATGGGACTGGATGCCATGATTTTCATTTTCTGAATGTTGAGCTTTAAGCCAACTTTTTCACTCTCTTCTTTCACTTTCATCAAGAGGCTCTTTAGTTCTTCTTCACTTTATGCCATAAGGGTGGTGTCATCTGCATATCTGAGATTATTGATAGTTCTCCCAGCAATCTTGATTTCAGCTTGTTCTTCATCCAGCCCAGTGTTTCTCATGATGCACTCCACATGTAAGTTAAATAAGCAGGGTGACAATATACAGCCTTGACGTACTCCTTTTCCTATTTGGAACCAGTATGCTATTCCATGTCCAGTTCTAACTGTTGCTTCCTGACCTGCATCCAGGTTTCTCAAGAAGCAGGTCAGGTGGTCTAGTATTCCCATCTCTTTCAGAATTTTCCACAGTTTATTGTGATCCACGCAGTCAAAGGCTTTGGCAGAGTCAATAAAGCAGAAATAGATGTTTTTCTGGAACTTTCTTGCTTTTTTGATGATCCAGTGGATGTTGGCAATTTAATCTGTGGTTCCTCTGCCTTTTTAAAAACCAGCTTGAACATCTGGAAGTTTATGGTTCACGTATTGCTGAAGCCTGGCTTGGAGAATTTTAAGCATCACTTTACTAGCGTGTGAGATGAGTGCAATTGTGCGGTAGTTTGAGCATTCTTTGGCATTGCCTTTCTTTGGGATTGGAATGAAAACTGACCTTTTCCAGTCCTGTGGCCACTGCTGAGTTTTCCAAATTTGCTGGCATATTGAGTGCGGCACTTTTACAGGGTCATCTTTCAGGATTTGAAATAGCTCAACTGGAATTCTGTCACCTCCACTAGCTTTGTTTGCAGTGATGCTTCCTAAGGCCCACTTGATTTCACATTCCAGGATGTCTGGCTTAGGTGAGTGATCACACCATTGTGATTATCTGGGTTGTGAAGATCTTTTTTGTACAGTTCTTCTGTGTATTCTTGCCATCTCTTCTTAATATCTTCTGCTTCTGTTAGGTCCATACCATTTCTGTCCTTTATCAAGCCCATCTTTGCATGAAATGTTCCCTTGGTATCTCTAATTTTCTTGAAGAGATCTCTAGTCTTTCAAATTGTATTGTTTTCCTCTATTTCTTTCCATTGATCCCTGAGGAAGGCTTTTTTATCTCTCCTTGCTATTCTTTGGAACTCTGCATTCAAATGGGTATATCTTTCCTTTTCTCCTTTGCTTTTTGCTTCCCTTCTTTTCACACCTATTTGTAAGGCCTTCTCAGACAGCCATTTTGCTTTTTTGCATTTCTTTTTCTTCGGGATGGTCTTGATCCCTGTCTCCTGTACAATGTCACAAACCTCCATCCATAGTTCATCAGGCACTCTGTCTATCAGATCAGGTCCCTTAAATCTATTTCTCACTTCCACTGTATAATCATAAGGGATTTGATTTAGGTCATACCTGAATGGTCTAGTGGTTTTCCCCACTTTCTTCAATTTTAGTCTGAATTTGGCAATAAGGAGTTTGTGATCAGAGCCACAGTCAGCTCCAGGTCTTGTTTTTGCTGACTGTATATTGTAGTATACACTAAAAAATATTACTTGCATACTAAAACTTTGATTTTACTTGGATTGAGGCTAAAATTGTTAGAATTTAAGGGGAAAAATGAATTGATTTAAAGAAAAAATAATGAAATAATATCATAATATGTGTGTAGATATAGTGAAAATCATGAGAGAAGAGAATACCTGACATTGGGGAGGCACTGCATTTATCAATACTAATTGCTTATCTATCAAGGGCAGCCAGCATCATTTAGAGAATGTGTCCCTTTCTGTCCTAAGACTCTACAGCTGGACTGCACTTCCCTGGGACTTAGCACTGTGCATGGGACAGAGGATTAAGATAAATTAAATGACAATGCTTTGTATAAGGGCTTCCCAGGTGGCGCTAGTGGTAAAGAACCCACCTGCCAACGCAGGAGACATAAGAGACGCAGGTTCGATCTCTGGATCAGGAAGATCTCTTCGAGGAGAGCATGGCAGCCCACTCCGTCCAGTATTCTTGCCTGGAGAATCTCATGGACGGAGGAACCAGGCAGGCGGCAGTTCATAGGATCCCAAAGAGCTGGACATGACTGAAGCAACTTAGCACTCACAGAAGCACGTGGGCTTTGTATAAACTGTTTCACTTCTTGTATGAAAAACATACACAGGCCCTCAAAGAAGGCCTAGGGGTACAACCTATAGGTGAACACATAGATGTAAGCATTCACAGCAGAACGGATGAAGCACTAATTTCAACCCCTCACTAACTGTCATTCTCTGAGTAAATTATTTAAGTAATTGGAGGCCGAATTTTCTCATATAAATGAAGAAAACATTTAGATAGTTTACAGTTTTTTGGATAAATGGCAGGATCTATATAAATTTCCAGTCATACTGTATGGCACATTGTAGGTACTCAATGTTATAATTGTTATTATGTTTTTAAAAGAGACTTTATTAAAAGTTTTATAGATTTTCATCATTTATCAGGTGACTAGAACGTGTTAGGAAAAAAATTGCGAGATAGAAAATATTAACACACATACAACACTGGTAGAGGAACAACTGTAAGAAGACAGGTAAGGTAGGGGGTGACATCATGAATGGAAACCTCAGTCAGAGTCCCCAGATTCCATCCTTGCCAATGCTGACCAAACAGTTTGCTGCTCAATTCTTCGTTGAAGTATGTTAATGCTTGCTGGCCTTAGAATGATTCCTGATACTCAAGTTTTAAGGAAAATTTTAAAAGCTAGCATCAATTGTGATCTTTTCTTAAATCAGTCAGCTAAGGTCATTCACTTCTGCAAGCCTTTGCTTATTAACATATTTTAAGATTTTTCTTCCAGAGTTAGCTTTTATTTATAAAAGCTGCATGATATTTCACTGTAGATTTTTTCTCATAGATACTGGCATTTAGGTTGTTTCTAGCATTTTGCTTCTACAAACAAAGCTATAGTGATTCAGTTCAGTCACTCAGTCGTGTCTGACTCTTTGCGACCCCAAGAATCGCAGCACGCCAGGCCTCCCTGTCCATCACCAACTCCCAGAGTTCACTCAGACTGACATCCATCAAGTCAGTGATGCCATCCAGCCATCTCATCCTCTGTCGTCCCCTTCTCCTCCTGCCCCCAATCCGTCCCAGCATCAGAGTCTTTTCCAATGAGTCAACTCTTCGCATGAGGTGGCCAGAGTACTGGAGTTTCAGCTTTAGCATCATTCCTTCCAAAGAAATCCCAGGGCTGATCTCCTTCAGAATGGACTGGTTGGATCTCCTTGCAGTCCAAGGGACTCTCAAGAGTCTTCTCCAACACCACATTTCAAAAGCATCAATTCTTCATCACCCAGCCTTCTTCACAGTCCAACTCTCACATCCATACAAGACCACAGGAAAAACCATAGCCTTGACTAGATGGACCTTAGTCGGCAAAGTAATGTCTCTGCTTTTGAATATACTATCTAGGTTGGTCATAACTTTTCTTCCAAGGAGTGAGCATCTTTTAATTTCATGACTGCAATACTGATTACCTTCATACAAACGTAATTTCACGTATGTAAGTACATGTATAGCATAAATTCCTAGAAATAGAATGTCTAAACCAAATGGTGTATGTATTTTCAGTTATTAATTATGTTGCCCTATTGCTCTTCGGAACGGTGCTGGTTTACACCCCTAATACAAACTAGGAGTATTTCCCCACATCTGTGCCCAAACAGTACATTTAAAAAATGTTGTCTTCTGATAGGTAAAAAGTGGAATTGTCTTTTTAAATTGCAAGTCCTTAATCATGCATAAGGTTGAGCTTCTGCTCTCTTCCAATGCTTTATATCTATCTAACCTAATGACCAGCCTACCAACTACACACTCTGCTCTGCAATTGACTGTAGGTTTCACTTAGTCCAGCTCCTTCATTCTGCATACCTGAGAGTTGAGGCCCAACATGAAGAAGAATCTGCCAAGTGTCACACAGTACCTCAAACATATTCTTACTTACCAAGCGACCACTCATTGTCTCTGAGTTCAGTCCTCTTTGGATTCCCTTCTAGATCCAACAATCCACTGCTTACAGTGCAGAAAAGATATCACATATAGCGAACTCATATAAAACTCTGAGGTTTAAACACAGCTTGAGTAAGACAACCAGTCCATCCTAAAGGAAATCAGTCCTGAATATTCATTGTAAGGACTGATGTGGAAGCTGAAGCTCCAACACTTTGGCCACCTGATGTGAAGAACTGACTCACTTGAAAAGACCCTGATGCTGGGGAAGATTGAAGGCAGGAGGAGAAGGGGACTGCAGAGGATGAGATGGTTGGATGGCATCACCAACTCGATGGACATGAGTTTCAGTAAACTCTGGGAGTTGATGATGGACAGGGAGGCCTGGCATGCTGCAGTCCATGGGGTCACAAAGAGTCAGACATGACTGCGCGACTGAGATGAACTGAACTGAGCTGAGCAAGATATGTTTTTCTATACATTCACAATGGACTTAGACATTCCAAGGAATCAAGAAATCAGAGGACAATTATCTTTTAGAGCAAAGCATATTTTCTCTTGCAGCACCAATGAGCAGATTTTAAAGAGATTTTACTCTTGCATCTTGGGCATAGCAGATGATTGAGATAAAATTATCCCAGCTGATTTGTGTGTATGCAGATGTTTGCCTGTACCTTGCTATTCACACTCTGTTATGTTTTTAGTGCTATTTTCTCTCTCTGGTTCTGTCCAATAAATGCTGTGTTTTTTGGAGAAGTGAACAAACACAGTTCCAGCAGGCCTCTGACTGCCTGCACACACTATAGAGTGAGATGATGTTTCTTCAGGGAAGCTTCCTAACTCCACCCCAGAACCTTTCTGCAAAGTCAGGGCCATCAGCAATATCAAGCACAAATGATTATTGATAGCCAAAGATGTTTAGAAGTTAAGGAAGCTAAACCTCTGCCAGGCTTATTTATTGAGAAATGGCCTTGTTAGTTAGCATGGAGAATCTAGTTGATTTTCCATGGAGAAGCTAACAGATTATTAACAGATAATTTAGTCCCCAGGGAAGAGTGACTCCTTCCTCTCTGCTTGCCTTTCCTCTTACTTCGTTCCACCACTGATGTTGGAGAGTCTTCCTTTTGTCCTCTCTAGCACCAAAATCTTGAGTAGGGGGAGGCAAGGAGAGAGGGGGAAAGTACAACCCCATCTCTTTTTATCTGTATTTTAGATCTTCAGTGCTACACTCGGGGTTTCTCTAGTTGCAGTAATGGGGGGCACTACTCTTCATTGCCGTGCTGGGGCTTCTCATTGTGGTGGCTTCTCTTGTGGAGCATGGACTCTAGAGAATGAGGGCTTCAGTATTTGTGACACACAGGCCCAGTTGCCCCCTGATATGTGAGATCCTCCCAGACAGGGATCAAACCAATGTTTCTCGTTGCTGTGGCTTCTTTTGTGGAGCACAGGCTCTAAGGCACCCAGGCTTAGTCGCCCCGTAGCATGTGGGATCCTCCAGGACCAGGGATCAAACCGCGTCCCCAGCATTGGCAGGTGGATTCTTAACCACTGGACCAACAGGGAAGCCCCCATCTCTTCTTAAGAGAAGACAGTATGGGAGACATGGATTTTAGTAGTAGATATACCATGAACTGACTACAGAACTTAGAGCAAAGCAAAATATTTTCCTGGGTATCTTTATCGCTGAGGTTCTATACTAGTTTGAGATTCTAAGATTGGCTTTTTTTATGCCTTGTAAAGCTCCTGTTTTATTGCAAATAAGTTCATCCATTTCATATTTTGCCAAGTGCGTTTGTCAGGAGTTACTCTTTGACAAGCACCAGAAACACAGCTCAGACTGATGTAAGCAGTAAAGGTGATTTTTTATGTCGTGCAAATGGAGAGTCTGGAGAGAGCTATACGCGGGCATGTTAGTGGTGTTTTCTCTCTCAGTGTTCTGTCTTGCTGATTCCCAGTATTCTTCTTAGGTTCTACTGCACTCTGTCAACTCTTGTGTTGGCGAGGTAGCCACTACCTGACCCAGACCAACATTCCATCAACTCAAGCAAAATAATTCCGTCAAAAGTCCTGGAATTGAGTTTTTGTGTTTATCCTAGAATCAGTTGCTGTGGTCAGTTCTGGATCATGTACCAATATTTTTCCAGGCAAGTAGAACAGAAGGGAAAAGCAATTGACTCTACTGAAATCACATTAACTGGGGGTGAAAGAGGGATGTTTCCTTGAAGGAGATTCCTGTTATCAGAAGACTGTAGAAACGATGAACAAGCAAAATGAGTGAGCAGTAGATTTCAGAATCACTAAAGTCTAACTTTTGCTAACAAAAGGATTCTCTCCTTACTTTTCCAATAGACTGCTTTTCATCTTACTTGCACTAATCATGAGGATAAGAATAAAGAACTGGCATTCTCTTTATCTTTAAAATACTCTGCCTTTATCACTCAATAAGAAAACAGTGTCTGATGGCAAAGTGAATTAACTTGTTCCTCTGTCTTTGGATCCAAGCTTTTTTCTTCAGTATAATTCGAGGATATACTCTCTTTACACCCAGGATCATATTCCTTCTCTGTTTTGCTCTATTCTTAGAATTGTTTTCATTCATGATATTGGTCCTTAACATATTTTGTCCCTACGGTTCTTCTAAAACTGCATCCTTACCACAGCCTACAAGGTTCTACATATTCTCACTCCCAGCTACCAACTTCTTTCTCTATTTCATTAGCTACAATAGGCCCTTCATAATGCCCTAACGAGCTGAATATGTGTAAAAGAGTAAGAAGCCTCCGTAATTCTGCCTTCCTGCTAGAATGAAGTAGTTCGTGACAGGTTCATACTCCCACTGAAAATAACTGGGAAGCTGGATATGTTACAGAAGTCACATTTTAAAGGCTCTAGAGAGCTGCATAAACAAGAAAGACTAGAGGAACTAAAATTCCACAGAGGTGACCTAAAGATCTGCAGCTGCTTTTTTCCCTTGGAAAGTTGCTAATTCTTGGTTCTGGCTATAGGCTAAGAATCTCGGTTTGGTCCGGATTAGAGCTTTTAGCAGTGATTCAATGAGGAAATACAAGCCCACAGCTGAATTTCCTTCGCTAGACTCTTGCTAAATTCTCAAACTACCGTTGTTTCTTCAAATATTACTTCTCCCCAGATTTGTCTATTTTCTCCTCCTGGAGATATGTCTCAAATGGTAAAGCATCTGTCTAAAATGTGGGGGACCCGGATTCGATCCCTGGATTGGGAAGATCTCCTGGAGAAGGAAATGGCAACCCACTCTAGTATTCTTGCCTAGAACATCCCATGGATGGAGAAACCTGCTAGGTTACAGTCCATGGGGTCTCAAAGAGTCGGACACGACTGAGCGACTTCACTTTGCTTTGGAATATCATGTAATATATACTAGACTTCCTTACTATAGTTTCCATTTGTCTTAACCTCATATATGTTTTTTGTCACTTTTTGTTCATACTACTGAAAACTTTCTTCAATTCTACCTTCCAAATTGCTAAATGTTTCTTCATTTGTATTTAACCTGATATTTACCACCAACTTACTTTTCAGCTATATTCTTTTCTATGGAAAGGTTTATTTATAAAAGTTCAATTTTGGAACTTCCCTGGTGGTCCAATGGTTAGGAGTCAACCTGCCACTGCAGAGGACATGGGTTTGATCGCTGGTCTGGGAAGTTTCCACATGCTGCTGGGCAGTGAAGCCCCTGTGCCACAGCTACTGAGCCCACGCTCTGGAGCTGCTAGCCACAACTGCGGAGCCTATATGCTGCAAGTACTGAAGCCTGTGCACCCTGGAGCCCATGCTCTGCAACAATGGGAAGCTTGTGAACTGCAGCCAGAGAGTAGCTCTCACTTACTACAACTAGGGAAAGCCTGTGCAAAGCAACAAAGACGCAGCACAGCCAATAAAATATTTTTTAAAAATCATTTTTTAAGTTAAATTTTGGTTATTTTATAAATCTTATTTATATGATTATTTTCATTATTTTGTAAAAAATTTTGTATTTTTATAACTAGCACTTAGTATTCTTAATATCTTATCTTATTTTAAAGTATTTTTAGCATACATAATTTATGTAGTATGCCTGAGAATTTCATCACTTGAATCTTTGTTCTTCTGATTTTGTTGTCTGTGCCTCTTCAGTAACCTTGGAACTTTATTTCGGGTAATTCTTTGAAGTTTAGGTTAAAGGTATGTTTCTCCAAAGTGTTTTTTTTGAGTTTTCTTCTCTCTGCTCACTTCTGGTTTTTCACCCAACACGTTTTTACCTAACAGAGGTAGTTAAACAGAGATAGTATACATTCAGGCCACACAGCCCCATGGAGAATGACATCTGATTCCATCTCAGGGAATTGTTAAGTTTGAAACAGGCATGTTTGCCTTTGTGTTCTTCTGATAGAGCAGGTTGATTTTTGGGTTTTTTTTTTTGGAAATTTTACACAGGCGCCTTCATAAAGAGTAAGACCTTACTTGGGGCAAACACTAGGGTTTATTTCTGGTCCCCAGTGCCCAACAGTCACCACATTTTGGCAGATGTTCTTAGGATGAAGCCATCTGTGGTATTTATTTACATTTCTGGCATCCCATTTTTATTCTGTTATTGGCTGCTGCTATTGTTGTTGATCTGTAAATTTTAGGTAATTTTTATGTGGGTAAAACTTCAAGAAAACTAGCTCACTGTATGGATGGAAAAGAAATTCTCCTTAATTTCTGTCTATTACCCAAGCCCCTCAACCCTATTCCTGCCTCACTTTCTACCCACTCTCTTTAATCATGGTTTTATTCTTAAAAGACTCTTTCTCTAATTGTCTTTTTACCAATGTAGACATCTTCCTAGAATGTGTCTGTCAATTACCTTTCCTTACCCTGGAAATCTCACTACATCTATTGTTCTCCATATCCAGTGTAACTAGATCCTGATTCTGTCTTATTTAACAATTGTAATAATTTTCTTACCAAACCCATTTGTCTTACTAATATACAACTCTGCTCATATCATGCACCTATTCAAACCATTAGCGAATTCTACTAAATAAGGCCTTTGGCCTAAATTACCTTTCCAGCTCTATTCTCTTTTAATTTCTTTTACCAATACCCAAACTTGATGTACCTTAGTGTTTTTCCTACCATATGTCTTAGTTGGGTACGTATGTATTATCCCCTCTATTAGACAGGCATCACACCACGATGAGCAAAGACAAAAGGGGCAGGCTAGTTACAGCAAAAGATGAGATGAGTAGCAAATAGGTCTTTTACAGCCACATGTTAGATTACACAGATGGTTATAAATCAGGTTTGGGCCAGTTTGCAAAGAGCTTTTAATGCTGAAATGTTGTCATTATTTTGTGGACCACAATGCCCAATGAAAGACCACACTGCATACATTTTTGTATCACCACTTTGCACAGCGCTGTGCAAATGTCACTGGATGTCACACACCACTGACATTCCCTGAAGCTATGCAGCATGTCAATCTCAATAAACCTCATTTCATGTAGAAACAAATCTTAAGCATGACTGGCATTCATTATCTGCTTACTAAGTTTTGTCCAACTTCCACAGGGAGTTGTCTTAACATTGTTTTTGTAATTACATAACCTTTATTGAGATAAGAAAATTTAAGACAGGTAACAGTCTGTATATTGGGAAGATCACCATAGAATATTGTTTCAATTTTGTCTCTTCTTTAAAATGGAAGCAAAGTAACATAATATTATATTCAGATTTTAGATACTGGATCCATTGTGGCTTTAAAATATACATTATAATTATGTATTATTCAGCATAACTTTTCCAGAAAAATAGTTTTGATTTTATATAATTTATGTCTCAAAGTCTAGTAAGTCCTCAATTCCTATAAATCAGTGTGCATTATATGAGTATAAATGAAGAAAAAAATCCCCCGAGCTTTCTCTCTTTCTTTCCCCTCCTTCTCCCTCTACCCTACAAAGATAGACCTTCCACTTCTATAACATAGGGGAAGAGAGCAACAAGCCTTGCTTTGCAGGTCAGAAGCTAGGCAGGAGGGCACACTCCTGGGCCCAGGCCACAGGCTAGGGCTGCTGCAGTTGGTAGGTGCTGTTTCCATTAGATAATGCCAGGGGAGGGATTCCAGTGACTCTAGCACTCTAGTCTGGAGAGGAAATACAGGAACCGCTGTAGCCAAACTGCAGACTATAAGAAACCATCATAAATTTCACCTACTTTGAAGCTAAGGGAAAAAGCCGGCATCCTTGAGAGTCTTCTTCCTTGTGGAGTCTTATCAGGTGGTAAGATAAGCAATGGCACTGCTTACAAAATAAATTATTAATACATACTCAAAATGTCAATAGAAAGGAAAGGCGCTTTAATCAGAATGCTGGCAATCTGGAGAGATGGTGGATTTAGCATACCCTAAAAAGCCATGAAATTAAAAGACACTTACTCCTTGGAAGAAAAGTTATGACCAACCTAGATAGTATATTCAAAAACAGAGACATTACTTTGCCAACTAAGGTCCATCTAGTCAAGGCTATGGTTTTTCCTGTGGTCATGTATGGATGTGAGAATTGGACTGTGAAGAAGGCTGAGCACCGAAGAATTGATGCTTTTGAACTGTGGTGTTGGAGAAGACTCTTGAGAGTCCCTTGGACTGCAAGGAGATCCAACCAGTCCATTCTGAAGGAGATCAGCCCTGGGATTTCTTTGGAAGGAATGATGCTAAAGCTGAAACTCCAGTACTTTGGCCACCTCATGCGAAGAGTTGACTCATTGGAAAAGACTCTGATGCTGGGAGGGATTGGGGGCAGGAGGAGAAGGGGACGACAGAGGATGAGATGGCTAGATGGCATCACCGACTCGATGGACATGAGTCTGAGTGAACTCTGGGAGTTGGTGATGGACAGGGAGGCCTGGCATGCTGCGATTCATGGGATTGCAAAGAGTCGGACACGACTGAGCGACTGAACTGAACTGAACTGAAAAACGCTGAAGATTCTGCACAGCCATGAAACTTTTAAAGGGAAACAGGGAAATAATCTCAGTTAACCATTGAGATAGGGCGTCACAGTCGTCGGCATCCCTCCATTGCCTGCAGGCTTGTCGACATCTTGTGATATTCCCCTAGATGTTATCTTGCTCACACAGGTTGGTCACACAATTTGTTCCGGAAATCACCAAAAGGGAAGCTAAGGAAGACATTTGGTCATCTGTTAATTATTTATTCTTCATACCTACTTCTTTGGTCTATGGAAAGAACTGACAAGTTAGGCAGATATTGTGTGATTAAAAGATTTGAAAAGTGTGGTTGTCTGGAGATGAGTAGAGCATGGGAGTGCCTGGTTAAAAGTTAGTTACAATATAGCTTTGCTAAAGTGACAAGCAAAGGAGCTTCTGGCTGGAGGTAGTTTCCCGCAAAGTGCTGTGTAGAAATCCCCACTTGTCAGAACATCAATCCATTTCCATGGAATTCGGGGCAAGGTCTATCTTCTATAACTTCTTTACACTGACATAGGGCTCTTTATTTTATTTTTGGCTGCGCTGGATCTTCAATGCTGCATGCGGGCTTTCTGTAGTTGCAATGAGTGGCAGCTACTTTCAAGTTGAGGTGTTTAGGCCACTAATTGCGATAGCTGCTCTTGTTGAGGAGCATGAGTTCTAGGGCCTGCAGGCTTGAGTAGTTGCAGCATGCAGGCTTAGTCGCCCTGTGGCATGTGGAGTCTTCCTGGACTGGGGATCGAACTTGTTGCCCTACATTGGCAGGTGGATTCTTAACCACTGGATCACCAGGGAAGTTCAGAGTGGAAGGTGCTGACATGGGTCTGTGACATCTCTTTACTGACCTTTAGTTGCCCACTTACATTATGGGCAGAGCAAGCTGCAATTATTTTGATACCCACAAAGGCATAGATTATTGTGAGTAGTGATCTTAATCCTACTCTCTTGAGGGCAGTTCTTCAAATTGTACTAGCCATAGATTCAGTACTGCACAAGATGGAGCAGCTTATGTCACGGCAGCATCTGGTCATCACACAGTTAGCTTTTTGTCTGGTAGTAATTATAGTATTTGTAAAACAACTCAAGAGTGTGCACCAGACGCTGAGTGTCTGTCTCTCTTGTCCTAATCATTAACTGCTTGCTGGGGGCCCTGCACTGTTCTGCTCATTCCATAAGTATTGAGAAAACTTGGCAATTGGTGCCATTTTGCTTTTCTTTTTTATTCTCTCAAGCAATTGTATAGGCTTTTCTTTGTTTGAAAGTGAAAGTGAAGTTGCTCAGTCGTGTCCAACTCTTTGCAACCCCATGGACTGTAGCCCACCAGGCTCCTCCATCCATGGGATTCTCCAGGCAAGAATACTGGAGTGGGGTGCCATTTCCTTCTCCAGGGGATCTTCCCGACCCAGGGATCGAACCCAGGTCTCCTGCATTGCAGGCAGATGCTTTAACCTCTGAGCCACCAGGGAAGCTTTCTTTGTTTAAGCTTGTGTTAGCATTTGATTTAATTGCATTAGTAGCTGTCTATAAACTGGCAAATTTAGTATAAAAATTATTATATGTGAGTCCAGGGTGCTGATGTGGAGAAAAGAGAACCCTCATACACTGTTGGTAGAAATGAAAATTGGTGCAGCCACAATGGAGAACAGTATGGAAGTTCTTCAGAAAAACTAAATATAAAGTTACCATATGATCCTGCAATCTTACTCCTGGGCATATACCCAGACAAAACTATAATTTGAAAAAATACATGCACCTCAGTGTTCATAGCAGTGTTATTTTTTAAATTTATTTATTTTTAATTGAAGGATAATTGCTTTGCAGTATTGTATTGGTTTCTACCAAACATCAACATTAATCAGCCATAGGTTTATCCATGTCCCCTCCCACTTGAACATCCCTCCCACCTCCCTCCTTTTTCCCACCCCTCTAGGTTGTCACTGAGCCCCAGTTTGAGTTCCCTGAGTCATACAGCAAATTCGCATTGGCTAACTATTTTACACGTTGTAATGTATGTTTCCATGTTACTCTCTTCATACATCCCACCCTCTCCTTCCTCCCTGCCAAGCCATGTCCATAAGTCTCTTCTCTATGTCTGTGTGTCCATTGCTGCTCTGCAAATAAGTTCATCAGTACTATCTTTCTAGATTCCATATATATATGTTCAGTTCGGTTCAGTTCAGTCACTCAGTTATGTCCAACTCTTTGCGACCCCATGGACCAGAGCACACCAGGCCTCCCTGTCCATCACCAACTCCCGGAGTTTACCCAAACTCATGTCCATTGAGTCAGTGATACCATCCAACCATCTCATCTGTTGTCTCCTTCTGCTCCTGCCTTCAATCTTTCCCAGCATCAGGGTCTTTTCCAATGAGTCAGCTCTTCCCATCAGGTGGCCAAAGTATTAGAGTTTCAGCTTCAACATCAGTCCTTCCAATGAACACCCAGGACTGATCTCCTTTAGGATGGACTGGTTGGATCTCCTTGCAGTCCAAGGGACTCTCAAGAGTCTTCTCCAACACCATAGTTCAAAAGCATCAGTTCTTTGACCCTCAGCTTTCTTTATAGTCCAACTCTCACATCTATCCATGACTACTGGAAAAACCAAGCCTTGACAAGACGGACCTTTGTTGACAAAGTAATGTCTCTGCTTTTTAATAGGCTGTCTAGGTTGATCATAACTTTCCTTCCAAGGAGTAAGCATCTTTTAATTTCATGGCTGCAGTCACCATCTGCAGTGAGTTTTATAGCCCCCCAAAATAAAGTCAGCCACTATTTCCACATCTATTTTCCATGAAGTGATGGGACCAGATGCCGCCTTCTTAGTTTTCTGAATGTTGAGCTTTAAGCCAACTTTTTCACTCTCGTCTTTCACTTTCATCAAGAGGCTCTTTAGTTCTTCTTCACTTTCTGCCATAAGGGTGGTACCATCTGCATATCTGAGATTATTGATATTTTTCCCAGCAATCTTGATTCCAGCTTGTGATTCTTCCAGCCCAGCATTTCTCATGATGTACCCTACATATAAGTTAAATAAGCAAGGTGACAATATACAGCCTTGGACATACTCTTTTTCCTATTTGGAACCAGTCTGTAGTTCCATATCCAGTTCTAACTGTTGCTTCCTGACCTGCATACAGGTTTCTCAAGAGGCAGGTCAGGTGGTCTGGTACCCCATCTCTTTCAGAATTTTCCAGTTTATTGTGATCCATGCAGTCAAAGGCTTTGGCATAGTCAATAAAGCAGAAATAGATGTTTTTCTGGAACTCTCTTGCTTTTTCGATGATCCAGCAGATGTTGGCAATTTGATCTCTGGTTCCTCTGCCTTTTCCAAAACCAGCTTGAACATCTGGAAGTTCACAGTTCCCGTATTGCTGAAGCCTGGCTTGGAGAATTTTGAGTTAGTATACAAATATTTTATTCTATGCCTTCAAGTTAGCCTCTGTTGTAGAACCTTAAAAAAGCACAACGTTTGTTATAATTCAATAAGCTCTGAGTATATACTTTTTCTCCTCTGACTTACTTCACTCTGTATAATAGGCTCTAGGTTCATCTACCTCATTAGCGCTGACTCAAGGGCATTCCTTTTTATGGCTGAGTAATATTCCATTGTCTCCTGCATTGTATATATGTACCTCAGCTTCTTTATCCATTCATCTGTCAATGGACATTTAGGTTGCTTTCATGTCCTAGCTATTGTAAATAGAGCTCATGACACCATTTTCTATAATAGTCAAGATGTGGAAATAATCTATTAGCAGATTAATGAATAAAGATGTGATATATATATGTATATACTGATATATATAGCACATATATATACCTATATTGATATATATATTATATATATATACACATATGCACACATATACACATATGCACACATATACACAATATATATGCATATGTGTAT